>NW_017535496.1:493593-500290 GCF_001853355.1 Bactrocera latifrons
CGCTTTGGCAAAAGCGATTACCGCAGTCGATGCAATGATGAGCTCTATGAGATATACGACAACATTGTTAGTTGATTTATTCTCTGTTCGGTTTGTCATTTCATCATGCCAGACTTACTTCGCAGTAATATTTGCAAATCGTGCAAATTTTTTGCCAAGCTAATGGTTTGCTTGACCCGACGCATCGGTCTGGAGAATCCCCAGCAGAGTCGATAATTACAGTAACCATGGATCGGTTTCGCATCGCAATGACGATATTGCTGCTGTAGAGCRAAGCATCGAACAAGAGCCAAATAACACCATTGGGCGCAGCAATAAGGGATGTGCCCAATCACTTTATGGAAGAATTTGCAGAAGGGTYTTGSYTTTGCGGGCTTACAAAATCCAATTCCTCTTGACAATCATATGTCTAGAAAACAACACCCTTTATATGTGTGCGCTACCAGGAGTGCGTCTTCTAGTGGCCCATTTAGTTTGTCATCAATTTTGTAATTGCCAAARGGGGAAAGTGGGGCAAAATCACGCACACACATTAAGGCGTCGCGTATGTGGCAGGTGTTGCACACATACACGTATAAAAATCTAAATGTATGTGTGCCTGTTCACTTGCCTTGACTGAAGTGGCGCACCGTCATATATTTGCGCAAAGCTTAGRCGATTTCTTTGTTCGCACTTTTCGGCAGCCGCTACCCGCTGGCGCAAATAGTTCACAGACAATAATTGTCCACTGAGAGAAATGACATAAGTGTCCAGAAGGGAGTAAGAAGTCTGTGTGTTTGTGTCTCCGTCACACTCAAACTCTTTTCGGCTGAAACTAGAAAAAATTTCCTTTGAACAGTGGTTGTATGGGTGGGCCATCTAACGTTTTAATTTTGAATTATCTATGTTTCGACATTGGAAACGTCAAATACCATTCAGAAAGTGACAGATATTCAGTAAAAAGTCTAAAATTTACGAAATGGGTCGCTATGAGCTTAAGTAAGTCCTAACGAAAACTGAAAATTCTATTTTTTTATATCTATTATCTATTTGTTTTTTATTTTTGGCAAAAACAAAATCCCGTAATAGTATTATACTATATCTAGTAATGAGCAAAAATTAATGGTGTATAGCGGAACCTCACTTTCCTTTGAGTCAAACATTCTTAGCAAACTTAACAGAGTAATACACAAGCTATTGGAAAAAAAAGTGAAAATAATATTCCTTATAAGTTCAAAATTTCTCGCAGGAATCCTTTCTAAATTCCAGTTCTTCTGCAGAATACTTCTTCTAGCACAGAGGTGGGAAAGCAGGGACAAATAATTTAGCAAGGTTTGGAAGACAAGTTTATGTAACATTATAGTCAAAATTCACAACTGGAACTGCTCCAGCAACTGGTTAAGGATTTTGAGCGCCATCAATTACAAGTCACTACTCCAGTGTATACACTTTCCTACCAGCTTGACAAAAAGTTTTGAACCATCATCGAATACGTTTAACAGTGTTCGATTCAAGACTGAAGCATTCTCTCARATCTTTGGAAGCTTTAATGCTTGAAAATTCTTCAAATGGAGAATAATGTCTATCCGTKCAATCTGTCATAACGGTGACGAAARTGTCCTAGTGGTAATGTGGCATTAAAGTCTCAAAGGTCTCAAAATATGTAAAATGTTCCATTTTGGTCGTGTTAGAAGATAATACGCAACGATGACCTAATAGCCAAATCGAGTAACCCTGACTTGCACCAGATCTAAAATAACGTTTAGGAGAATTATTTTCAGTAGGAAAATATATTATCTCTGGTTGGTCGGTTGGTTCAGTTTTTAATCGCAGGTGAATAATTCAGACAATGCGGACTCGGTCCCCAATTTACATAGGAAGGCTCATGTCAAAATCAGTAAAGTCCTTAACATTGAAAACTTTCAAGAATGACATTTGTCCGACCATTCTATCCATCRACTAGAAGAATTAATCTAATCCATTCCCGCGATAGTCGGCACGGAAACGGATTTTTGTCCGGCCAAAGACGGTCAAAACGGCAGCATTCTTGCAAATTACTTAAGAAATGTTCCGAACTACTTCTAAATAAATATATTTTATCTCTACCATAAATTTTGATAATATTTGTATTATATATCACCATCGCAAGCTACTTGGGCTTTCAACAAAGAGCTGCCAATATGTGACTTATATGGTGCTAAAACTTTACACGGTCATAACAACAGGTGGGAACGATCTAAGAATATTTATATATATAATGAATGRATCAGTCCGGGTCAAATTTGATCTTGGCTGCATACACGCAATTTAGGTATTTCGTGCGACTTAGAATTTAGTTTTACTATTTTAAGATAACTTTATTACAGATATAACTCAGTTTGCTTTTATTTTCCCCAATAAAAGCGGTATCTACAAAGTAATGGCGAAAATGCGCGCCGAAATATAGAGCAGTGAGCAGACACGCGGTAGCAAAATGGAACGAAATGATTGCGCAGATAAAACATCAAAATGAAGAGTGCAACTCAAATTCATATAAAACAGCACGCGACCCCAAAAGGTGACTCGACTACATGGCTTCGTGAGTTGAACGCCAGCACCATCATAACCCACTCGCCCGTTTGAGGTTGATACTTGCACACACACACACACATATGTAATTACACTTGTTTACATAAGAAATCCTCGCATATACGATTTTTTTTTTTTTCTTAGTGCTGCACACTATTTGTGACCAACTTGTGTCACACATACAACATACAACATACAACATGCAACAATACCGCAACGCCGCAACCCGCCACAACTTCACTATTCAAAGCGCTCGAATGATGCAGTGCTTCTCTTTTATTCTACACAAACTGTACATACGTATATATTTCTATTTATTTCTACATGTGTTGGTGGGTGTTTGTGTGTGTTTGGTCGTCCGCACGACTTACCTGATACACAATCATTGCCATAACATCGCAATGCGGTTGATTTATGGCGAGAAACTCTTTTATGACCTTCGTCAATATTTCATTCGGTGGCACTAAATCACGTATAATTTGGCACAACACTTGTCCATAAATCCAGGCGGCATCACGCGTTGATGATTTAATACAATGTAGCAGTATATCGACTTTATCGGTCTGTTGGGCGATTATCTCCGGTTCGTCTTGGACAATGCCGTTGGAGAGTTCCGTATTTTCCAGTTGCTTGGCTGAACCTGTAAATAATACAAAATATACAAACATATAAATATTGTCGTATATTTATGTATGTATGTAAGTACTTAGTGTAGCTATGTATATGTATATCTAAGCAGTTATAAACCGAATATATATGTACGGTGCTGATAATTGAACTCATATCGCCAAGTTTTGCGGCAACGACTGATTAGTTTCCGCACGCTTTCGAGCACACTTACTTACTGCCTTACTTTTACTACTTACAAACACATGTGAGAACGTAAGTATGTAAGCGATAAAGACAAATGTGCGAAGTTCATGTCGTATCCCGCTGAATTAGCAGCAATTTTTTTCCTACCCGCTGGAGTGTGAACTTGATTTAGAGGGCAGTATCTTCATGTACAAACTACGCAACAATTTGCCACGAAGTAAATGATAAAATATAGGGGTTTACTAGGAAAATATATGAGGTGTGCTTCAGAGCTACTACTTGAAGATGGTACAATCAACACTGACGCTTCGAAAACGTTGAAGTTAATTGGTGGAGTAGGAGTCGCAGGACCACACAACAAACTATACATATCTATGGGAAGTTTTCTCAGCAATTTTCAAGCAGAAGTCTTAACCGTAAATCGGTGCGTATCGCAACTAACGTGTAACCACATTTAGCGACAGTCAAGCGGCGCTTAAGGCAACTTATAACCAGGAGATCAAACCAATACTGGTGCAGGAGTGTAGAAAACAGCTGATCAGTTAATCGGAACGTAACCCAATGCACCATACCTTTATAATATAGACCTAGCTGCTTGTGCGAATTGTCGTTTCTGCGGCAGGGGGCTTGGAACTTCAGAATACCTTCTAATTGACTGCATAGCAGTCTGCAGTATCAAGGCGWTGGTATTCATGTTTCCAAACAGGGAACACATCGTCCCACTATGCTGGGATGATTTAGAAGACGGATCAATAGACCTAAGGTTATGGTGTAATCCTCATTTATTTGTCTTATACCTATATATAATATTATAGGGCTATCTTCTAAGTAGGACTTCAATATTTAGAATGGCCACCTTTAGCGTTAATTACTTACTTATTTACAAAAATACTTCATGCAGGCTATCTATAAAGTTTTGAAGAAAAGCGATTGTAGTATATTCTTCCCAAAAGTTCTGTAGTCTATTAAAAACCTCTCGTTTATTGGAACATCAAGACGATTGCTCATCCAAATATTGCCATAAATGCGCAACAATATTTAAGTAAGGGATTTGGGCAGGATACCGTAGGAGCTCTGACGATTTTCGATCGATATATTCTTTCCCAACTTTTTTTTGTACTTAGCTGCTGCACGACTGGACTATCTCATCAATTTGCTTTCGACCGTGACCAGTTTTGATGGACCACTGCAGCTAACAGTTTTCCCAAAACTTGACGGTTTTTGATTATACTTTCTTCTTTTTACTAATTCCAATCGTGTTTTCAAGTTCTTTTTGCTCATAAAAGGTTTATATATCTTGTAGAGCGTGAAATAACAACCTTCTCGGTTTCTACGCTGAATTTTACGCTCAGAAACATGAAGGCTCTACTAAATATTCAAAGACTAGTGAAAATTGTGCTAGGGTATCCGTAGTTTTGTCGGATACTATATATATACAGGTTTGTCTGTATGGCGAAACAGTTCCTTATGTTTTGAGATACCTCCCTAAAAAGCTGTTCACTTGTCTGAACTGGCGATATCGGAGCTCTTTAGAATATATCTGCCATACAAACTGAACGGTCGAAATCAAGTGCTTGTATGGAATTTTGCCATTTTCGTTTTGTGTATGATCGTAATAATCTTCCGACTGCGCACGCTATTCGTAGAATTGTTGAAAATTTCGAGTGTACATTTTATTTAGAGGAGCTTCAAGTGGCAATAGGATAGAAAGCCGCTCGAAGTAAAGAAAATATTGCTGCCCTTCGGCAAGTGTTGCCGGAGACCRCAATTTGACGATTTCAAGACGTTCCAGGGAATTGCGATTGTCTCAAACCACAATCAGGTGGATTTTGTTCTCACTCTAGAACTGAAACCATTGGGCCACCGTAAACGTCGTGAATTTGCAGATTTTGCCTTGGAACAATTTCAAAACGATAAGGATTTTGTCGATTTTGGTACGAAGTTAACCCACAAATTATTCATCAACAAAGATTACATTTACCTAAAGTAGGGTAATCTGGCATATATATTTTTTTTTTTACATTTTTTTAAATAGAAATTTTTATTCGACGATAGAACTTTTTTTCACATATCATGAAGTATATCGTGGAGTGTATAAACAAATTTTTTCGGAATTTTTTGATAACATCTGTCGGAAAAATGGCTGGGTGAATGAGATGCGTTTTTTTTTTACTGGCGGACACGATTTCTCATGTCATTTGGATCATCTTAAAAAGTGAATGGTTATCGTCCCTACTAAAATCATGAAAAAATGTTGATAAATAAAAAAGTAATTAACTTTTTTTTATTTTTTTTTTTTATTTTTTTTTAATTTTTCCCATGCTTTTTTACATAAATTTTGTCATAACATTGTCAATAAATTATAAAAAGTTACGAGGTAGCCTTATCTAGTAGAGACGATAGCCAGGCGTTTTGTGAACATTTAAAAAAGAATTAAGCAAATCGGTTGAGTAGTTCGACCGGAATCATGTTCGCCAGTGTAAGAAAGTATGCTTTGAGCAAAACGCGTTTAAAGTTTTAGGTACTGTTGTGTACCGTAGCAGGTGTGCACTCCAAACGCTATGAACGTCGAGCGGTATTATCATTTTTGAGTATTTTTCGAAACCTGCCAATGGTAAAATGGATTTCTACATTAATTCTAAGGGTTTAAGGAAACAGAAAATGCACAAGAAAAATTTTTTTAGAAAAAAGATTACCCTACCTTAACCCTTAATAGTGTAACAAAAAAAAAAAAAATAATAATAATATATTTAATTTTTTGCATGCGAAAAAAATGATTGCAAAAAGGCTGTTTTTTAAGCGTGGAAAACYATGTAACCCCTTAAAATGATTAGAGGACTGTTTTTGAAGGCAATTCGGCCAACAAATGGCTTTGAGCCTCCATGGCGAAACCACTCAAATAGGTTGGGGCTTATCGACTTAGAACTTAACGAGAGCGTATCTGCTTCGGCGGTTCAATTCACGGAAAGCAGTGCAGCCAATTAAAGCAGCATGGCTGACTGAATGTTCATCAGGCTTGAGGCCTTGAATTCCCACACTACTACTAACAAAAGAGCCTAACTTAAATTAAAACTTTACACTTTTTCCAACCAAACATTTTTTTTTTTTTTTGGCAACAAGCAGGTTTCATGGAGCTTTAACACAAAGTAAAAACTACCACAGCTTAAGGTTGCTGCCAAAAACAAAACAACAAATGCGTGTGCGTCTACACATTTACAGTCGCATAAATTTCCAGGCGAATTATAATAAATTTACCGCTCAATTTTAATAGAACAGCAACAATATTTCACGAAGGCACTTTCTTAAATTCTAAGCACGTCGCGCTTGAGAAATTACG
>NW_017535496.1:500404-502228 GCF_001853355.1 Bactrocera latifrons
CAATAAGTATTGATAAGTAATGGTTTGGCATTGATGGTATTGCTGGTGCTAGTATTGGTAATGGTACTGGTATTGGTAATTGTACGGTAAGTACTATTGTATTGGTAATGCTAATAATGACATTACTTTGTGTTTGATATTGGTACAGCTGTTGGTAATGGTACTGCTATTGGTAATTGTACGAGAATATCAACTGGAATTTGTAATGATATGGGTATTTGTAAAGTTATGTAGTAATGTTATACCTGTTGAAAAAGTTGGAAATTTGAAATTATACCCTTACCATAAWTACATCTAGTCTTTATTCTTCATTTTCTCTACTGTAATAGACAACTCATTTATGGTTATTGATATTGGTATTAAACAAAAAAAATTTCAATTTTATTCTCGGCTGTTATTTATGTTGTTATTGAATTCTAGCTATTAATTTTATGGCATTTGTTAATAATAATCATTACAACTCAAAAAACAAAGATTATAACGGTAACTATCACGGATTACTGGTRAAACTTTGGTCTTTAGTGTTCACATTAATATTTATAACCTGAAGAAGGCAGTTATCTTCGTTTCCCTTTGTCTCAGTCACTGTGTGAGGTATCGAACTGAAATTTCGTAAGTATCCTTTCCTCCCCAAGAGGCTGCTCATTTGTCGGAATCGCCGAAAGCGGATTTTTAAAGCATATAGTTTCCATACAAACTCACACATCAAAATTGAGATAAAAGATACTCTTATACCCTTTTATGCTATAGATGTGTATAAGAGACAGGCCCTAAGGTATCCCTACACAAGGAGCCGGTCTCGCAGCCCAGTCGCTGTGGGTGCCTGTAGCTTGTGTGTGGCCCAACTAGCGTTTGCTGCTTGGCATTGCTTTGCTTCTATTGTCCTACTTTCACGCCGCCGATCGCTTGTTTGCCAAGCTTATTTGTTTATGCCACTGTCGGCGCGCCTTCGTGTGTGTGTGTGTGTGTGCGACTCCTCGCTTTTGTTGCTCTCACGTTTATCTGTTTGTTTTCAACTTTGTTGTCCACGTTGGCACTCAACTGTAAACTGTTTAAAATACGACAACAACAGCAAGAACAATTGAGGAATCATTGAGCCCGAACAATGGGTTTGGAGTTCGGTCGCAAATATTGCAGGTARTGATTGACGAGACTTAGTCAAGTAATGGTTGCATTGTGGACCGAAGTGTAAAGARTAGTGCGGGAATAATATTAAGAATGGGTGGTCATGAATAGGTGAGCGACTAAGGATTTGCGATRTTCTCAGTTGTGAGATATTTTTTATATGTATTGAAATTTTATTTACTTTTCGTATTGATAGTGATATTGATATTTTTGCTTGTATTAGATCCGATATTGGTAATATTGGTATTGGTAATGATATAAGTATTGGTTTTGGTAAGTAATGGTAATTTTATTGATATTGTTATAGGTACTGTTATTGGTAATCGTACTGATATTGATGGTGTCGGTAATGGTACTTGGGATACCAGAATTGTTATTTTAATTCGAAGTATTATAAGTATTGGTAAACGTAAGTAATGAAACGTAAGTAATGAAATAAGTAATTGTACTGGTATTGATATTTGTACTGGAAGTACTATAAGTACAGGTAGCAATATTATTATTGCTATTGTTATTGTATTAATATTGTTATCGATAACGGTACGGGTACTGAAAATTGAAGTGGAGTAAGTACTATAAGTTCTGGTATTAGTAAGTAATGGTATTGGTATTATTATTGGTATGAATATTAATAATGCTACGGGTATTGGTGTCTGAAAGTGTTATTTGTACTGGAAGTACTAGAAGTATTGATAATGG
>NW_017535496.1:503592-504765 GCF_001853355.1 Bactrocera latifrons
ATATTTTTTATATTTTTTTTTAATATTAATAAAATTGGTTAAATATCAAAAAAGGTAAAAATAATTGACCTATCTTTTATACTTGTAAATAATTTTTCAGAAAAAATAATYGGAATGAAATAGAGAAATTGCGCGRGGTAAAAATTAATTTAATAAATGGTAATAACCAAGAAAGATCCAAATTTGCATTTCGCAAATTTAAGCTTTAAAATTTTGTTTATTTACCCACTCAACTGTTGCAATACACTCGGCAAAGATATGTAGTAAGTACAAAAAAATATTTTTTTCTTTATCTCTTATTTTAGTTCTATAATTGCACACTGTYCTTTTCTGTAAGATAAATCGCTGGAGAATGCAAGAAATCTCCGAACACATACATAAAAGCAAATATTGCTTTAGGTATAACGGTATACAGGAGTGTGTATTTCAAATGATGTGCGGGATAAAAATTGAAAACAGCGGCATGTGGCAAAGCTAAAGAAATGAACAAACACAGACACCGCTTAAATACACACACATACACATATGTAGATGGTAGTGCGCTTACGTAAGACTTCAACGTCAAGCGCGCCAGAGACAGCGCTAACATGGGGCAACTGGCAAAACCGCACCAATAGATTAGGGAGATTTTCGATTTACGAGGCAACAGACTATGCAAAACCATTTCTAGTACACGACACCAGTCAACATGTGACCTTAGAGAGATGCAGGTGATTTTGCTGCTGCTGTTGCTGTTGTTGCTATTTTTTCTCTGCTGTCAAGGTGTGATTGCAGACAACGATGAATGGCTGTGCGGATGGATTGTGGTGACGGGARCGTATGTTTGTGAAACGCCCCAGCACAACTGTTTACTCACAAAGCCGTATRCATGTATGTGKGCGAGTGTGTGTGTGTGCGTATGYATATAAGGGGTTGTGCGGCAATCCACGGGAACCGCATAGTTTAAGTATAAAATAAATTGTTTCAGCATTAGGAGCTCACCACTGCGTATGTGTGTGAGCATGTCGGCCTCGTCAAAATGTATTCCGGTGGTGGAGTACTGAAAGAGCTGAACTTCAGACAAACCAKAATATAAAGGTAAGCTTCGTTGTTTAAGTTACATAAGTGGTGTATTTTTAATAGTCACTCGTATACAAATATTTAATTATACATGCTTGTATTATTCGAAGAAAA
>NW_017535496.1:505189-539786 GCF_001853355.1 Bactrocera latifrons
AAACATCTCCAAATGGATTGAGGCTGATCGACTTCGCCGGGGTACTTCTGTGGTACTAGATTCCAGCACAAAAAATACACCAAGTTTCCTAGCTGTCTGCGRACTRAAAAGCCACCAACCAGATCGATTATGTTGTGATAGACGGAAGACACGTCTCCAGCGGCAAAGAGCTGATGAACAGCTTCTTTGTAGAATATGGTCGGACGAAAGCATATACGACGATTGAAATTCAAGGGTGCTCTGCCCAATCCACAAAAAAGGGGGCACCACAAACTGCGCCAACTACCGTATGATAAGCCTACTCAACGTCGCGTATAAGGTTCTATCGAGTGTATCGTGTGAAAGATTAAAGCCCACCGTCAACAAACTGATTGAATCTTCTCAGTATGGCTTTAGTACAGGCTAAAGTCTTCCGATCTAAACAATATTTTCGGAAACTTTAGCCTAACCATGCACCATATTCGATGACACTTTTCGGGAAGACAAGAAAAACAAAAAAAAACAAAAAAAAAAAAAAACGTTCTATACAAAGACAAGATTTCAATCATTCAGTTTGAATGGCAACTACAAGGTGCGTTCCAAAGTAAACAGGACTTTTTGAAGCACCCCCCGGTGGCGCCTATCCATATGTCGACTGGTGCGTTAGCATCTGCTTTCCCTATCGATTGTCCAGTGAGAATTTCATGAYATTTCATCAATTGGAAGTTAAGTTATTGCGTTTTAAGCGCCAGTATGTTTGTGTTATCGGTGCGTAAATGAGCTTCGAACAAAGAGCCAACATTAAATTTTCTTTAAGAATTGGCAAATCTCTTACCGAAACGATTCAATTTATGAAACAAGTTTATGGCGATGATTGCCTATACGGCAACAGAGTGCCCGAGTGGTTTCAACGTTTTCAAAGTGGTCGTGAGGACATAAATGACGATCAACATGTGTGCCAATTCAAATCCGTGATCACCGGAAATTCCATCGAAACTGTGCGTGAATTCATCAAAAATCAGTCGAAATCATCATTCAAATTCATGGAAAGGGAATTGAACAAATCCGATTTATCGCATTTTGACCGGACATTTGGGCTTACGAAAGGTGTGTGTACGCTTTGTTCTGCACAAATTGACTGACGACCAAAAATTGCTCAGAATCCAACATTCGTAGGACGATTATTTAACCAAAAATCACATTTTAACCATTAATCACTACCCCTATTCACCTGATATGGCAACGTGCGACTCCTTCCCTTTCGGAAAAATGCATTTGCCCACGAAAGGAAAGCATTATGCAGACGTAGAGGCCATTCAAAAGGCTTGCACCGGCATACTGGCGCCCATACCGAACCACGAGCTAAAACACTCGTTCGATATGCTTTTTGACCGTGCAAAAAGCTGTATTGAAGCAAAAGGAGACTATTTTGAATAAAAAAAATTACTTTGCCGAAAAACCATTTGTTTCTCGCGGAACTTTTAACTAAAACGTACAAAAATTATATGAAATATATTTCAATCAATAATTTCTTTAATGAAATTGTAATTTTATAACAAAAAAACCCTTAATATTACTGAATGACGATGACAAACTCGATACCTTTTCGAATATAATAGAGCGATCACTTGATAATAACAAAATTGCAATAATATCCTTTGAGGCGCGCTAATTGTCTCGTTGCTAACAGTGCATCATGCAAGGGCATAAAGAAAACTTTATTTTATGCGAAGTTTAATTAAGCGAAAAGTATTTTCTTTTTTTTTTTTGTGTTTTTGTTTGACAACACTCGAGAATTGAATTTCATAAAACTAAAAAAATTGCAAAAACAAAACGCGCATGCAATCAATTTTGATAAAATATTAAAAATAACGACCACTTGCACGCACACATATGCAAATGTACATATGTACATGTGTGTAACGGTATTTGAGTTATAAATTTTGCCATAAAGGACATGCCGTCTCGCTGATACCGCGCGATGTGCACCTAAGCAGCAAAAAATTGTGTAATGTCCGGACAAAAAACTTGAAAACTACACACACACACACACACACACAGATGCGCATACGCGCATACAAAATGCAAATAAACACACATATTACAAATGAATAAATGGAAAAGCCAAAAACAAAACCGACAGCGACATCAAAATCAAGTTAAAGCCAACTTTGCACGCGCACGGCAGAAAAAGTGCGCGCACAACAACCAGCAACAAGAACAACCGCGCACCAGAAGCAAAAAAAAAAAAAAAATAGCGTTGGGCAAAAGTGATACATCGGCACTTTTGTAGCAATTTCACGAATTCGTTTCATATATTGAAACTTTTATTTGCCATTCGACAAGCGCGCGCGTCCGCGCATGTGTGTGTGAGTCAGCAAAAACTTGTTGTGCAGACTAAGTGAGGGATGCGCCAAATAAACACCCGGCCAAGCAACGGAATAACGGCGACAACAGTGAAACTAGTATTTACGCGGATTGAGCTGGCATTTCCGCGCTTCTACGGCGTTTTTTATTTGCTGCTCGCCAGAGCTGTTGTTGTTGTTGTCGCTTGGTGCGCTGCGCAGATATGCGACAATAGTTGCCAACATCAACCTGTGAGCTCTCAAAGCAAATTGCATAGTTGTTGGGAGCGTTGAAGTGTTGCCCTGCCAGCTATTCCACCGCACCCACCGCTCGCACCATCACTTGTAGGTGGTTGTCAGAAGCATCGACGGTGTTGTGGCTGTACTTGCTGCAGGTAGCATCCACATGCCAAACATACGAGTGTAATGAAGAAGTCATTTCACAAGTCGCTTTGAAAATTGTATTGCTCCGATTTTTCATGACGTCCATATGTCCATGAAAAATGTTCCAGCATCATGAGAACCGTCAAAGGTGACCGATATCGCGCCATTATAACCGACTATTTGGTGTATGAAATTGAAGCTTGTGATCTCGGCGACATTTAGTTTCAGCAAGACTACGCCATTTGCCACACATCGCTTCAATCAATGGTTTCTGCGTTTTATTTTATTTATTATTTTTTTTATTTTGTTTTATTTCTTTTTTTCTGTTTATGTAAGGACTCTTTATAATCCTGTATCTRCACTCAATTCGAAAGTTTTTCGACATCAAAATGTGGATCAAGGATGAGAAATGGATTTGATGGCGTTAGCAACCAGAAGTATCTTTCAGMATGGCTGGTTCCGTGGTGGTTTATGCTCGTTTCCTTCTTTGCCATATTCGTATCGTTTCGACGATGCGATTTTGTATTACGCTTACTTGATATTGATATTCATGACGCTTTCTGTAYGTTTAACAGGGCTTATCTCTCACTGGATTCCTTGATAAAAACTCACTCACAAAACACACTAGAGTAACACCTATGTATATATAATAACTATATTTCGGTAATTACACCGCTTCCAATGCTTTCCATTCACATTCATAATTTCTRCAAAATTTTGTGCAGTGTTGCCAACTAATCGACCTTTTAGTGCTTTGGTATATATTTTTTTTAGATATTTATTTTTACATTCATACTATATTTCCCGGGCGAGTGCCATTTTCTGCCCTTTGGTATTTAATATTTTATTTTTTATTGTTGTTGTTATTTATGTCCACAGTTTTGATTACTTTCACATAACTATTCTATTCTAATTGAGGCAGTTTCGTTGTACAAAACTCACACAAATTGTCAGGCACAACTCTCACGTGTAATACTATACACCATGCAGGGACCACAGGGCGTATGATGAACTTTTTTATTACTCAATATGTGTACTGTACTCAATATATGTATATGCATATGTAACTACATATGTATGTGCCTAACATATAAGTAATTAAGAAAGATAGTAACAACAATAACAAATAAGAAAAACCCGTTCTGCACTCTTGCCTCAGATAAGAATATGGGCTTTCGCAGTCACTGAGCTTAGTTTGCGTTTTCTTTTTTTTTTTTTGTTTGGATCGATAATTTTTCTTGCAAACCATAACAGAAATGTCCTGAATTGAATGCTGTTTGTTTGTATAAAAAAAGTATACGTCGAGATATTTTTTTCTTGCTTCTGTTTCAAATGTCACATCAAAATAATGATTTTCATAATGATTTCCGTCTTTGGTATACGCTTGTCTTTCTGTAGTTCATAAAGTGCATCCGGCGATTTTTAAGATGAGTGATATCATTCAACAAAGATGATCCATTAAATTTTGTGTGCGAAAACAAATTTCTGGTGCAGAAACATTCTGAATGTTGGAAAATAATTTCGGTGACAATAGTTTGTCAGGAGCAAGTGCATTTGATTCGCACAAATTATTCAAAGAGGGTCGGGAATGCGTTAACGACGAACCATGAAGCTGAAGTTTAGCGGCAAAACCAATTGATTTTGTAGACACCAAACCTAGCAGCAGAAACTTGGAACAATATGTAACGTAAAGAGCAACGGGTCTAAGTGTAGAAAGAGGTTATCATATTCAGCTTCGATTAGAGCCTGTTGTCAACGGGCTTATCTAGGTTTACCAGTGACTTTACATAACCCCAACAAAAGAGCTTCCTTCAATCCATTGATTGTTTCGTTGGCTGCATGGCGTGTGGCGCCTGTAATGTCTTGTTGGAACCACAACAATATTATCCAATTCAGGAATGAAAAAGTAATGAATAATTTAGCTTTCCACATTGACTCCCAACATTATGGCCCTGAGCCCATAGAACAAACCAAAGAGTGACTTTTTGAGGATGAAGCGGCATCTTAGTAATGACCTGTGGATTATAATAACTACAAATGCGACAATTTTCTTTACTGAAGTTCACTTTGTCGTTGAACGGAATTTTCTTCTGAAAATCGGGATCGGCGGCCATTTCGTTTTGACCCCATTCACCGAACTTATGACGCATTTGATAGTCTCTTCGTGTTGTTCATTATTAAATGGCAAAACAAACTGTGTTCAAATCAAGTAACAACTATAAAAAAAAACTTCTAAAAATCGCCGTTATTTTTGGGTTTTTGAATCTCGATTAATTTTTGACCCAAATCTCAGTGACAACTGCGTTGAGCAGAGGAGCAATGTAACGTAACTGATACGACTTTAATAAAATAACGACTTTTCAAATGAAAATGCAAATGTATGTGTGTATGACACACGACGCAGCCACAAAATCATACAAATCTACACTCACACATGCAAATGTGCGGCAGCAAAACGAAGTTAATCCAATTTAATCGAAATCGCANCAACAATAACAAATAAGAAAAACCCGTTCTGCACTCTTGCCTCAGATAAGAATATGGGCTTTCGCAGTCACTGAGCTTAGTTTGCGTTTTCTTTTTTTTTTTTTGTTTGGATCGATAATTTTTCTTGCAAACCATAACAGAAATGTCCTGAATTGAATGCTGTTTGTTTGTATAAAAAAAGTATACGTCGAGATATTTTTTTCTTGCTTCTGTTTCAAATGTCACATCAAAATAATGATTTTCATAATGATTTCCGTCTTTGGTATACGCTTGTCTTTCTGTAGTTCATAAAGTGCATCCGGCGATTTTTAAGATGAGTGATATCATTCAACAAAGATGATCCATTAAATTTTGTGTGCGAAAACAAATTTCTGGTGCAGAAACATTCTGAATGTTGGAAAATAATTTCGGTGACAATAGTTTGTCAGGAGGGTCGGGATTGCGATAATGATGAACACCTTAATAAAATAAAATAATTGATGCTTGCGGATCGACGATTAACAGTCAGAGACCTTACTATCATTGTTGGAATATCGGAAGGATAAGTGAAGATCCGGCCTATATTCTTCCAAAGTTAGAGTTTAGTAGTCACTTTTGGTTGAGGTTACCCTGTAGCCGTGAATGGAGAAGGCGATTAGTGGGAAGAATGATACAACAACTAAGAGTATCTACCTATCTATATATAATATAATACCATAACTGGTTAAACAAACAGTTTCATGCGAAATTTCTGTAAAAACTGTCGTACCATCAGATTTTAAATATGCATCTTTTATTGAAAAACTCAACTTGAGATAGATTTTTAAGGAAATTGTATGAACTACAAAAATTCACAATGTAGACGAACTGAATATGTGTATATGTAATATGACGGACAGACTTTTTGTTGTGTATAACTAAATCCCTAGGAAATTTGAAGTTCTTTCGTCGTAGAAGGAGAACAGAAGGATGCCCTATGGTATTTTTTAATGATATCTACACCTATATAGGAAACTTTGAATGCTCATAACTTATGACGCGTTTGATAGTCTCTTCGTGTTGTTCATTATGAAATGGCAAAACAAACTATGTTCAATTCAAGTAACAACTATAAAAAAAACTTCTAAAAACAGCCATTACTTTCGGGTTTTTGAATGTCTATTAATTTTGGACCCAAATCTCAGTGACAACTGCGCTGAACAGGGGAGCAATATAACGTAACTGATACGATTTTAATAAAGTAACGACTTTTCAAATGAAAATGCAAATGTATGTGTGTATGACACACGACGCAGCCACAARATCATACAAATCTACACTCACACATGCAAATGTGCGGCAGCAAAACGAAGTTAATCCAATTTAATCGAAATCGCARSGAATAAAAAATATCGCCAGCTGCACATTCCGCTTAACGACTGCGTTATTATTACTGTTAGACGCGTCGCTGTGTTGGCGAGTCGCCGGCATTCGCAGCATTTTCGGTTAGTCGTTGGGATGTTTTTCTAAGCCATAAACGTTGTTCTACATTTCGCACAGCCGCCTGTGCACCACTTCCCCGCGCACGCCTGGAATAACAACAATTAAGCGGCTAGTTTAATACACTGCATACAACAACAACAATAAGAACAACAAAAACGTGCAGCATATGACCAAATGACCCAACAATCTGGGCACTGCATGCCGCCGCCGATGCTGCAGTTGCGCCGCTGTCTGTCGGGCGTCGGGAGTCGGGCGGAACAACGTCGCTGGCCGGGTTATGGCCAAAATCCATTTGGCCAATCGAAATTTCTGTTGACTGGCGCCGGAATGCATAAAAGTTAAATATTAAACATAACAAGTAAACAGGGAAAGTCGCACAAATAAACAAAATAGAAATAGCAATAATAACAACAACAGCAACAATGTGAATTAACAAGCAAAATGGCAAGCTTGTAATTGCATTTGTTCATCGGCTGTCAGCGGCGCCGCATAAATACCCGTAGGCATCAGCCGGACGCTGTGGCTGAGGCGGGGGCGGGGCGTGAGCCAAAAGCGCAATTAAAGCTTGTGTTGTCGTCGTCGCTAATAGAATAACGTTTGCTAAAAATATAATGCTAATTGCTGTTGCACGTTGCAGTGTCGTGTTGTGGCACGAAATGCCGCTGCAAGCGACGTTGTGTGGCGAAAATCTAACGGCGATCAGCGAATTTGAAACGGCGGCGAGTGTTATCTGTCGTGCCTGACCTGGCAGCAAGTGGCGAGAGGAGATAACAAGCAAACATTTTAATATTTTTGAGCATTTGTTTAGGGTGGTTTTGCAACAACTAATGATGCTATGATTTAGGAGTCAATATTTTTTAATCAAATTTGGCACCGAATCGATGGAAAATTGTGAGGGTATTTTATGTTAGTGTGAAAGTTGATCGTTTTCTTGAATTTTTGCATTTTTAATGSAATCACAACTACGGAATCATTGAAAATGTTGCAGAAGTGTTCTGGATATTCTACTTTACAGCGAACTAAAGAATTTGAGAGACATAAAACATTCAGTAAAGGTCGCGCGTTCATTAAAACCTTGATTCAGGCGACTCGTGTGACCAYCTCTATTAATGACGGTATCATCGAAAAAACTAAGTGAACAGTGCTTGAAATCGTCGTGTTGTCATTCGACATGCTACTTAGACTGATATCGAAAGATCCGAATATGTTTCAAAAACGCATCGAGTAGATATTGCAAATTAGGTGCTTGGCAACGTAGCTGTGGATTCCTCACTCATTGGTGACGAGATGTGGTCAGAACTGTCCAATAATCTGCAGAATGGTCTCCCAACTGTTAAAGGAAACCGAAAGAGCAATGTCAAAACCAGTCAAAAATCAAAATGATGTTAACCGCCTTCTTTGATTACAGTATTGTGGTTTCTACGCAATCGGTTCACAGGGCCGAACAGTCAATAGAAATACTATTTGGCGATTTTACGACTATTTGAACAGTCGCTATACTGCGGCAACCTACTGCGACTGTTGGAATAGTATTATTAAATATCGGGTGATCCAAGTAGAGGTTATTTGTTTAATAGCCTTTTTTTTTTTTCTCACGCGAGAGTCCTGTCGATCTCCTGTTTAAGTGTTTAAATAAATGAAAATTGTTTGAAATCCAAGCAATTTTGATTTGTCCTTGTTCTAAATTTGTGAAGAGTCAATTCTGCGTCTATACACGGCATACTTCCTATTTACAAATTTATAAGTTGCACGCTTACTATTCGAATAGTCGACAAAGAACGTATGAAGCGAACGGTTAATCAAATAGCTGACATCCTCCGACTATGCGGATATTGCAAACCGAATATTGTTATTCAAAAAATGTCCTCTGCGGTTAATCCGAATAGTCGAATTTTTTTTTTTTCTTTAGAAGTACTAAAAAAAAAAAGTGACGAAATTTGCTTGAAGAACACATTTTTGGACTTTCTTTTTTTACTTTTCRCTTGAAGCTAAGACGAAGTTATAATATTACGGACCTATTTGTAATATAAATCTAGCTGCTTTACGTATACTTCTTCAGGCTAATTATCATAGAAGGCACATTTTCGTTCACAGATGCAAAACAGGTAACAAAATATTTGATTCGAAAGTGCATATCATCACAAAAAGGGCACGGAAATAACGTATTAAATTAGATAGAGTCAGATGAACTCTATTAGCAAATATGTGAATAACAAAGTACTGGGAGGAACGCAGAATTGTAAATTTTAGATTTGTGCAAAAATTAAATAATGGTGTAATGCTATCAAATATATGTAATAAAATCGATTTTGGTTTACACGGGTGTTTTTAATTGTTGTACGTATCGATAGTATTGAAAAAGGATAAGTACTTGTCTTGTACCTAGAAACTGAACTCCATCTATTATCGCAAAGAACCACAACCTGTCTATTCGCGCTCCACTTCCCGTGCCAGATTGGCCTACCTAAGCTAATCTAATTGCTGTATTATTTTCAAACGTGTGTAAAGATGAATTTCATAAAAGTTACTCATACGTCATGTTGCACAAATATGTTTTCGACTAAGAATTACATACTGTGTTATTTTTAGAATAACCTAGAGAAACTGTTTCCACTTCGGATTTATRTAAACGGAACGAGTTCGAGGTTTCTTAAACTCGCGGTCCTTTAAATCGGCTGAAATTTTTTTCGCCACTACACAGCCACTTGAGGCAAATATGTATTTAGTGCGAACGAGATCCACTGTAAATTCTATTGGTTTTTAATAACATATTAAAAAAAAACCGCATCATCGTAATTATGATATAACATAGATTGTGACAAAAAAGTACCCASAAATTGTAAATGAAATGCAAAATATTTATTTATTCAACCATACTTATTTTGTCGCCTTCAAAGTAATCCCCACCAAATATAATAACTTACGATAACGATTTTTGCAGTCCAAGAAACACTTATTCCTATTCATACTTCATAARCACATTTTGGGTTGGCCTTCAGCTCATTCAGCGAATTTTGTTTTATCKCTTCGATCGACTGAAAAGTGTTCCACAGAGCGACAACTTCAGTTTGSGGAGCAAGAAAAAATCACACGGAGACAAATCTGGTGAGTTGTGCCAAAAATATGGCAATCATGCTAATAGAAAACTTGATACTGATACAGCTTGTTAAATATTTCAGAGCTTAGTTATAACCAGATAGCTCAAGTTACGATTTATAAGCACTCCACATCCAGCTAAATTGCCACATTCATTACATAGACTCATTTTTTGTAAAATGGTGGCAACTTCTATGGGCCTGTAATGTTGTTTTCACCACCATTGTTGTTTTTATTATAAATTATATAATGGCTATTAGTGCTACTGCAGGTAATATTAACCCAATTTTACTAAACATAATTGCATAATTAAATTTATTTCAAAAATATTTTGTTGCTATTTTTGTAGAGTTTTCACTTTTAGGCACAGCAAATTGACATCATTAATGCATGTGTGAGTGTATGTGTGTGTATTATGCGCGCCACCACAGCATTTGCATAAAATTATTAAATTTATTTTACAGCAGCTCACACACTCACACATGTGTGACTCTTTCAATGCATTTTAAACCGAAATCGCTTGTGTTCCATTTTGGATACTCATTTTAATTAAACTTATTTTTTTAGTGGCACTAAATTTCGATTGCACTGTGAAAATTTCGCATTCTAATTTCTAATAATAGTCATTTCCATCGGTTCACACTTACCCACATACATGCAGGTGAGCAGCAGCTGCAGCGCCGGTATTGAGARTCGCTCATTCTCCAGCTTAACCAATTCCAGTGCTARTTTTTCGATTTTGTTGCGCAACAACGGCGTCACTATGCCGACAGCTGRTGAGCCGACGGCACTGCTGACAGCCGACGCGCCTRATGATGTGCTCATGCCATTATTGCCGGTATTACTAATGACCACCATGCGTTCGAGACCCTAGAAATAGAAATGAAATATGGAAAAAATGTTATATGYAATTTAAAGATTAGGTGGCAGCACYAATATTAGGTTTYATTAGATTATATACTTAAACGCCGAGAACGCAGAATACTAAGACTGCTGAGGGCATTTTTTTCTTTTTTCAGAAAATTTCCTGTAAAGCGAATTTGTGATTCTATAAAAAATCTGTTCCATTAYATTCTGTTATATTCCAACTAGTTCACTTTCTTGTCTAAGCGTGCAGCAACCAAGATTTTTTAGAAAAAATCTGGCAAAAACGTTACAGCGAAAAATGATTTCACAAGCTTTTCATCCAGGCAATTTCTGCAACTTATTTTCGATGTAATTATTTAATATCAACGCGTTTTTCGCCGTTGAATCTAGTGAAGGATTAATAGCACACAAAAAACATCGGAACCTACAGCCACACCTCGCCCGACAGATGATGAAATGATAAAATTAAAATACACTTAGTCCTGCCATAAYTTCTGTTACAAGTTCAATTTCTAAAGTTGCTTCCACACAAACTCTCAAACGATCCAATTGATCAGTGGCAGCAGGCACAGTTTGTGTTGGCATTAATGATGCTGCTTGAACCAACGATTTTTTGACATTCTACAAATTTCTGCAGAGTATTCAACAGGCCATATTCTCCAGCTCTGACCACATACTGCACTCCTTAGGATTCAAATCTGGACTACCAGAAAGATAGCAAGTTGCTTTTAAGATTGCTTTTAAGAGACTGAATGCAAGGTGTCTTATATGCTTTACCAGAATCTAGCTGGAAGATGACCAATGAATGCTCTCCATCAAAAACAGTATGGCTTAACTGTTCTACTATGCCTTCTAAAACAGCCTGCCGTTATACTTTTGACCGAGTTTTGGCCCTTTCCACAAAAGCGAAGAGGCGCTATGCTGGCTACTCCCCACCAAACCAGTAACCAGCAACTGGTTGTGACCACGTTGCAACTTTGGAGTAACAACTTTTACGTCGCAGATTGTATAATTTTTTCTATTAAAGCTTCTTCARCAGTCCACACATTTTCATCTRTAAAAARAATACTTCCATGATMGTTGATTGTGTGCCATCGAAGCAGACGCTTGCATTTATTGAGCTCAAATTGCTTGAAGCGTCTAATCACGAAATGAGCAGTGGAACGATGGTAAGATTTCTTGTGAAGATTATCTTGACACTAATATGACCGATATATTCATTTTCCTTGATATAACTTTCAATATTTGAAAAAATTGCTGATTGCTAGATATGTGTGGACACTGCATATACATTTGTATGTCAGGTTAGGTTAGATTAATCTGGTAGGCCAATAAACCATCCATAGATCAGCTTGGTCCTTTGCGAYACCAAATGGAGTTCACTTGCTAAGTCATTGTTAGGATGCCTGCRCTTGACTCGAATTTTAATAGACTCTGCGAATTTGTTCTCGCTGTATACATTGTAAGCTTTGTAACAGAAYTTATGGCAGCACRGCAATAAACGAGCCWGAGCTTAACTTAGTCCAAAAAGCATATAAAAAATGCTTTATTGGTCTATTGTGACTCTTGTTCCTCTCTTATTCTTCTATTAGTTAAAACTCGACCTCAAATTATCTTCAAATGAAATTTTATGCAAATCGAATTTCGGCTACATAATTTTGCTATTTTTGGTTAATCAGTGAATATGGCCAATCGGCGGTAAGTGCAAATATTTTTAGTTTTGTGTGTGTGTACGTGTATAAAAACTAATTAGAAATACTTTTTCACTGGCACTTTTTGACTATTAAAAATAAATTAAAATTATGCAACGTAAAGAAGCTATTTATCCGCAATTTAAAACATGCCTAAACTATTTCATTTATTTTATGATTTTATCATAAGTTTAAAGTTATATAATGTATTAGCTGCACTGTAKTCACGAAGGACACCATGTCGTATGTGCAAAGAATAATTTGTTAGGCACTTGTATGAATGCTCCAAACATTTGATATATCGTCAACTAAAATGCAGAATAACTTAACATCACTTTCCATAACTTTATAAACGAAAGAAAAACGATATAATAGAACCACTCATTTTGAAACAAAATTTGAGTTTTCGTTATAAAGTGGTTATATATTGGTTATCACACACTGGAAAAATTTGATTTTTGGTTATAAAATGGTTATAAATTGGTTGTCACACAGTGAAATAATTTTATTTTTGGTTATAAAATGGTTATATATTGGTTACCACACTCTGAAACAATTTGATTTTTGGTTATAAAGTGGTTATATATTGGTTATCAGTCATTCATATTGAAAAAACATTTTAATTTGGGTTATATACTTATTATATACTGATTATATCTGACAATAATCTAATATTATATAGTGAATTGTAAGCAATATAAAACTCAATATCTTTTTGACATTTTCTTTTTGTGTTTTACTTAGATGAGGAAAAGTCATTGGTCTTTGACAGTGAATATCTCGTAAACGCTTAACTCAAACGAAAAGTTACATAAAATTTTTGTAGAGCAGAAAATTTCCTAAAAAACTACGACCTGTGCAAAATAAAAGAAAAACACAAATAAAAATCATGGATGGATGGATAAATTTTTTTTATTGTCTTATTAAATTCTACAAATACAACAACTCTAGAATATTTTCCTAAATTTTCAAGTTGATTCAAGTTTAGTTGCGGAGATATAGCCTTGAGAAAAAACTGTATTTTTGAAGTCGGCTGGCAAAATTTCTCGAGAACTTCTCAACCGATCATCATAAGAGTCTTTGAGATACAATTCGTATAAACTTGGACGAAGGATTTTTTTCTATTACAACTATTGAAAAAAAAAAAATTTGCGGAATGTTAAAGAAATGTTTGCCAAAAATTCGATTTTCAGTTWATTTTTCTTTTGTTCAAGTTTTAAGTTAAGGTTTTAACTAAAACACGTTTCTTTTTCACTTTATATGATTCTGTGCGAAATTATCCTGCCAACGCGGGCGCAGCTTTTTTGCGAGGTGTCACCGGAAACGAGTTTAAAATATTTTTTTTTTTTTTTCAAAAGTTTCAGAATTTTTTTGTTAATAGTGTATGTTTGTAACAAAAGAAAAATCGAATAAAATATTTAATTTTTTATATCAGAAAAAAATGTTGAGAAATGGTAGTTTTTTAACAGAGGAAATCCATATAACCCACTAAAATAGTCACACTTCAACCTCTAATAACTTTCAAACTGTTAAATTTACAAAGAAACCGTAAGAGACTACGTTGTACAACACTCTATTACTTACTAAATCCGCAAAACGGAATATGACTAAAAGTAGTTGACAGCGAGTTATGAATTTTTTTRACTGATAATAAGAAAAAAATAAAAAATGTAAGGCGGCGGATCTTTCGCTGTACAATTAAAAGCTTACAMTTGGAGAAGCTGTCTTARAGATGTCTATCAACCAATTGTTCTCGAATACCAAGCGAAAAAAATATAATAGATTTKCTTTATACGCACCCTAATGCAAGTATAAATGTAGCCGCTATTGGCTGAAGCGAAGCAGAAAACTTTATTATATTTTAAAAGTTAAACCAAAAAGTGCAAATGAATAAATAACTAAAGCGCTATATACTATATATGTTTGYCTGCATTTGCGTGTTTCTAAATAAAGCAATTTCCATAAACTTTTACAACCACTTATTCCTGGTTGCAACTTTACTGCCGCCTATTTACTCGCTGCTCGAATGTTTACAACTAATTGCAGCAATTTATGCTGTTCGTGTGCTCGGCCACGCCGAATGCCTGTTGTTCGGTGTTTTTGCCACGCATTTGTTATTTTTGTTTTTGTTTTTGTTTTCGCTTTATTTTATTTTGCTGTGCATTGGCTACGTTCGCCACATTTTTGTTTTAATTGTCGCCCATGTCGCCCAACAAGCCGGTCGGTCATAATCCACACAATTAAACCGACGTCCATTAGGCATATTCACAGGACCAAAGTGTTATTTAACTATTTGCTAAACTAACAAAGCCATGTCGGCACATACACACACACACACACACATCTAACGAACATACATACAATCAGTTAAGTGAGCAAGTGAGTGAGCCGCAACAAACTAAGCCGAGTGCTCAGCCGAGAGCGGCGCTCGTTTGAAAAGGTGTAAGGCAAAACGAAATCACCATTAATACATGTGTGGCTGTATGTGTTCATWTATGTGTGTGCTCGTGTTTGTGTGCGCGCGGTCGGCAATGTCATGGCACAATTCAAGYGTAAACGCAAYGCATTGATTCCGGTCAACAACGGTCAGCCAAGCAGACGGACAGTCGCACAGCTAGCCATGGGAGCTTTGAAGCTGCCAGCGTGTTGTTTTTGTTAGCTCCTCAAYATATTTTGCTTGGCTTTCACTCTCGCAGCCATAAAAATAAATGCTATCATAGAAAAAATCAACATCATTTCCTATATACATAKGTATATGTGTATGCGTATGTGCAGGACAGTTGGTGGTTGTTGTTAGTTTTGAAAATTGCCAATCAAAAAACCAATTAACAAGCACCATGAGCAGCAGCAGCAACGGTGGCATCACTGTGGCACTGACCACCAGTGCCGGCCACAGCGGTCATTCAGTCACAGAGAGCGCTRCTCGTCAGGCGGCTGTGTCCCGCGGCAAATCAACAAAACGCTAAACGAACGACAACGGCAGTCAGACAGCGGCTGCGGGCGATGGACCCTGAAAAAAACAACAAAAAGAAAACAGCAACAAGAAGAAACGTTAACTTCGAATGCAACGAAGTTGTAATACCCTTCACAAATAAATAGTTTCTATGCAAGGACGTGTTTTTGATCGATCAGTTTGTATGGCAGCTTTATGCTAAAGTGTCCCGATCTGAACAATTCTTTCAGATATTGTAGCTTTACCTTGGACATAAACGAATGCCAAATTTCGTGAAGATATCTCGTCAAATAAAAAAGTTCTGCTCACAAAGATGTGTTTTTGATCACTCAGTTTGTATGGCAGCTATWGGCTATAGTAGTCCGATCTCAAGAATATCTTCAGAGATTATAATATTGCCTTATATATAAGTGGATGCCAAATTTTGTGAGGATAACTCGTCGAATAAAGAAGTTTTTCGTACCAGAACTTTATGTTGATCGATCAGTTTGTATGGCAGCTGTATGCTATAGTGGTTCGACTTAAGTTATGTCTTCAGAGATTGTAGCATTGTCTTAAACATACACCCGTACCAGATTTCTTGTAGACATCTCGCCAATTAAACATGTTTTCCATATAAAAATGTGTTTTTGATCGCTCAGTTTATATGGTAACTATATACTATAGTGATCCGATCTGAAAAATTGCTTCGGAGATTTGAGCGTTGTTTTGAGCAATTAGCCATGCAAAATTCCGGGAAGACAGCTTCGTCAAATGAAAAAGTTTCCCTTACAAAGACATGATTTTGATCGTTCAGCTTGTATGGTAACCATAAGCTATAGTGGTTCGATCTGAAATATTTCTTCGGAGATTGTAGCATTGACTTGGACATACACCGGTACCAGATTTCGTGTAGATATCTCATCAAATAAAAAAGTTTTCCATATAAAAATGTGTTTTTGRTCGTTCAGTTTGTATGACAGCTATAGGCTATAAGAGTCAGATATCGATGACTCCAACAAAAGAGTAGTTTCTGGAGCAAAAAAGAACGTGGGCGGAATTTCAGCACAAGATCTCAAAAATTAAAGAACCAGTTATTCGTTTGCTTTGTGGCTAATATCATGCCCTGTGCAAGGTATAAAAACGGCAAAAAGGATGACAACTGACACAAATAATGCTGTGTGGCCGAACAATGCTTATAGTGTTGGTAGTGTTATTGTTGCTATTGGTGGCAGTAATGTCACACTGGGGAAAGTAAATAGAAATTTAAGCGTTGTCAGAGCTGACCAAAGGAGTTAAAGACTGCAAAAAACTGCCCGCTCACACACATGCAAACACACACAGTTAGCTTATACCTAACGGTAAGCAAAGCAAACAGCAAAATAAGCGTGTGTGGCACATTGTGATGTTGCAAGGAAAGCACTACTCTCGGCTAGCGATATGCTTGGGAAGAAAGACTTACGACAATGACAACTACAAAAGCAAACAACTAAGTTATGACACACAAACACACACACATAAATATGTGTGACCAACACTATCGAACGCACAAAATCGACTTCTAACGGTTAAGCGGAGGAGTTGGGGTGGAAGTAGTAAGAGTGACAGCGCGACAGCACTTCTGATAGTGAACGCACAGTCAGCCGAGCCCCCTGAGACTCATGCCACAACAGTATGTATGTGTGTGTTCGGCGCTTGTAACTTTTATGAATCTTTATTTGTTATTTTTGTGATTTTTGGGCGTCGCTGCTGGTCAACGTAGCGTGTTGATTTAACTGCTGTTGCCGCTACACGAAAAAGGACTCACTTTCGGCGGCAAAGCGTGTTCAGCTGATTTTATGGCAAGCCTTGAGTGTGTGTGTGTGTGTGTGTGTGTGTGTGTGGGAAAGACATCATGGCAGGTCAAATAGCAAATGTTGACACAGTCACCAACATCTATATATCGCTTGATAGCCAAATACATGCTTATCAAGCGCTATTTATGAAGTTATAACGGCAAGCCAGCGGCCAACAGAGTTGATTGACTCATGAGCGTTCGCCTAAGTTACAATTGTAATTTGTGTGATGATTATGCGAAAAATTTCAACTTTGGTATAATATATGTTATAGKGATTCGATTTCAAATATTGCGGGCCGTGGAATATGTCCATTTTCATTCAACTGAAAGCCGGGTATTCGCATTGGTTATGTTCCAGCATCTCATCATACTCCGTGCATGCTCTACATTCTATCGAATCCACCTTTCCCATTTTATAAAGGAAGCTCCCTTTTGTCTAAAAATAGAAGCGTTATGGTCTGTATACCCCAAAGAAGCGGATCAGCTCGTTTGCCATTACCATATGACAGGGTACCCAGATTAACCCTGTTACCAACCAAGAGTTTAGTTATTGTCTACTTGAATAACCTAACCTGGAASTTAATAGCCTTAATAGCCACTTGGCTATCCAYTWAAAGGTTTATAGACTTGATGGCTAAAGCAGAAGGCCACTTAGCWCTTTATGTTATGTCTACACTTCCGCCTGAAAGACTAAACAGTAATCAATTTATTTGAAGCTACCTTTTGTGTATGTATTACTACAGAAAAAGCCCTGTCCTGTACCTATGTTACTCTGTGATTCGTTGGTGAATATGTAGATTTCGCAGTTGGAACYGAACCATTGGTTCAYYTCTATTGGGAAGTAAAAACGTTGTGTCTCCCTTTCTCGATCGCATGCCAAATTTAGTCAGAGCGCATTAACAAGACTGAATATAATACCATGCCTGCGATGACCCCGAACCTGACTTCAATGGCTTAAAGTCATCAGCTGGCTGGCCGTAAGCATTGCATTCAGCTTCATTTGTGKAAGATTTGTATTACCCGGAACTTTWGTTTATGTTCTTTTCATTGTCCTCGCAGRCCCCAGCAAGCACTCCGATTACAGCTGTTCCAGGGGTTTAAGACGGCACTTTTTCGCTAATCTCGTCAACTGTATGACCGCTCCATATGTTAATATGCAATAGAGGACACTTGTGTGGAGCAATATAGGTCATAAGCCCCACTTGGGGGCAATAGCTCCTCCGGAACAGTTCGCAATTTGAAAGGCCTTGGAAGCACTACCCTCAATGTGTTCGCTCTAGATTTTTTTTTTTTTTTCTTTTTTGTTGTCTGGTATGACTCTGAATTGTTCAACAGAGCTCGAGAGTATAATAGTTCTACCGCTTAATGAGGGGAGAAAGAACTTCGAAATTTTGATCTCCTTGTAAAAAATACAGATTTCTGCTGACAGATTGATAGTTAAGCGGTGACCCTACACTCATTTGACGGAGATCTCAAAGTSAAGCAAAATAAAATCCTAGATTGGTACAAACTTTTTCTTTGTCCGTGTAAAATTTGAAAACTTGCTTCAAGCGAGATGTCAGAGRACCTCAAGGTCTCTTTTGCATCAACTCAACACATTTTAATTAATTTTCTACGTATGAAGCATGTTAGTGCTGTACTCGTACCAAACCCCTGACTCTTTTGCAAAAACGTTGTCGAGGTAAAAGTCGCAAAAGAAATGCTGCAGTTGCCTTATCCAATAAACGCAGCATTACTGGTAAGGAGACGTGGGTTTAYGAATATGACGCCGAAACTGTTCAAAAATCTAGCGAATGACGCTCCAAAAATGAGCCAAAACAAAGAAAACAGTAGAGCCAGCCGAGGTCGAGGCCGAGGCTTGTGACAATTTTATGGAAAATTGTATTGGGTGTTGGCAAGCTTGTATTGGCTCAAAGGAAATCTGTTTTARAGGCGATAATAAACTTTGTATTATTATAAAATTCACGAAAATTTATTTTTTTTTTTTCAGTCCGGGTCAAATTTGATCAAATGATAAATCCATTAGTATTTGCTTAATTTTTAGGCCTCGTAAAGAATTAGAAGTGCAATAATTTTATTTGGATATGAATTCTCGTATAACGGAACTGCAACTTCTGCGATCTAATAGGTTAGGTTTACTCTAGAATATCCTTCTTATACATATATGTACAAATTTACATACATATATTATTTACTGAATTTTATCTGACAAGCGAAATTATTCTTTACCCAAATAATATTCCAATTTTATTGAAGTCATTCATTTTACGCCTATTGCCATTGCTTTGGCCACTTTTATTGGATTATTTCAAGGGAAATTGAACAGAAATGTAATTTCATAAATTGATATGCACACAACAACAACAACAACAACAATTTTTTTATTTGTCAGCCATTTAATTTTTGTTTCGGCTAGAAATGGAAATTCTTAAATTGCAATTGCTTTTGCTATATAATACCGTTATTGCTTGCCTTCATTTATTAGAAACAGATCCTTGCTATTTCGCTTGTGGTAATTATAAAGCATAGCTGGAGTTTAAAAGTTTGTGGTCGAAATTGGATTTCCTCCCGCAAAGCCACACAAGCGCACAGCTGCTCACACACATACAAGCTCCCAAGCAATCACATATGCACAATGAAGCCAGCGATTGCCGAAGCAGAGACAAGTTGAGAGTGTTCCAGTAAAAGTCAGGAGTATCTGATAGATATRTATATATATATCCATTAAKGYAAGTGTGGRTGCGTATGTGCAYGTGTATGYGTGTGTATGTGTATGTGTGTGTGTATATTTCTATAAATGAGTTTGRAATGGCAGTTGAGCATTTCGATCCCGGCAACTGGTGTCTTACTGATGTCCTCTGTAATTGGTATGATATCTACGATTTGTAATCCCTGACTATTAGCAAACGACATAAATAGATAATGTGCATATAATACACTAACACACATACGTATATACATATGTAAATGCATAGAATTCAATCCTCATACATATACATTTATACATGAACGCTGAAATATAAGCAAATTGAATCGCTTAATCGCATATAATGAAATGCATTAGCTTCCCTRCTGGGAAAATGAATTAACTAAGGGCAAACATACGAATATAGAGTATAGAACGGCTGTTAATTTAGTATATTCTATAGAAATAAAGGCACCGTTTTCAACAGTGAAGTGGAAATATAATGTTTCTGTGGCGAATAGCCAATTTCTCGTTGCCTACCTTTAGGCACTTCTTTTTTTGTTTTGGAAATCTATCGAATAGCTACAAACCTATACACAAAATAATGGCAAAGTAGAGATCGAAGATTACATACTATGCAGGCTAACTTTTTCATTTACCAGCATACACTTCAGGTACATAATGCTTACGGCAACGGCGAAACAGCTGAGAAAATATAAAGTAACCCTAACAGTATGCAAAGAAATAAATATCTTAATGATAATGATGATTCATATTTTAAAATGGCGATAGTTGACGAAAGGTGATGTAGTTAAGTGGCCCAAGATTTTCATTAACACTTCACATGAACTGAATTCGAACCCAGATTTCGAAGGAACYCAAAAACTATAATTATTTTCTCTAATAACTAATGACCTCAAACAGGTAGTGACGTAACTCTGATTGTAGCTGATCAGAAAAACTCTACCATAGACGTCAACAATCATTCAGACTTAAAACTTAAAAAACTTACAATTTTTCGGAGTTTTATTTGGTGAATGAAATCAAGAAGTATAGTCTATGGCCACTGATTTTTTTTTTGTTTTTAAGCAACGGATTTAGATTCAAACAAGGCTTTCATAAATGGTACCTTTAGCCACCCTACGTTTTGAAAAGTGCTAAAAAATCAATTTTACCAGCTGATCAGATTTGAGCCGGACTACATTAYTTTATCTTAAGTTGTTTATACATATCCATGCTCGTCTTCAAACTAGGGAGCTTTTTAGCCATAAAAAAAAACATGCCAGCACCTAAACCAATTTTCAAAAGCCTCAGCGAGGATGATCTTCAGTAACTTAAGCGAATTTTAACTTTGGGTTTCAGCTAATTTTTGCAGCGCCATTCGCTAGATTGTTGGGCAGATTCGATGTTATACTCATAAACCTATGTTTCGTCACCAGTAATGATATATTTTATGAAGCYAGCGTTTAATATCTAAGTTGTCAAGCATCACCTGGTCTTTTGCTTAGAGTSTRGCWTTGATACGMTTCATACCYAAAACTTTAACYGAAATGTTTTCAGTCGATTCATAAGAGATTTTCTGATCCATTGATATCTCTTTGACCCCAACGCGACGATTTTCAATGTTATTGTCACTAACCGAGGTGGATGGACGACACGTAGGAGGCAACTTTTCAATGACTTCATGATMTTCACTTAACGCTTTGTGCCAGTCAAATATCCACTTTAATTGGACCAATCTGGTTCTTTTGTTGTTATAGCGACTTTGGATTGTTATCCAAAAAAGTACAAGTGAGGTTACAGCCTGGAGCAGGCAGGACTCCACTTAAGTTTTAGCAGCTTTTGCATCATTTTCTTCTTAATTCTAGTCGTTACATGGGTAYATAAAGGAGATTTCGAGGGGTTTGTGCGGTTATTACACTAAACTTTGAAGATATTTATAACTTTTTGCTTTCATGACAAATGGCGTCCATATCAATCACGCCATCATATACTAYATATGTATGTATACAYWTATMAAATAYAAAAATAAATATTTTTCGTGTGTACATTTCTTCATGGCMTGCAATTCCATTCGTTCTCTTCTAATCACTACAAACTATTTCGCCTTACATACATACACACAGATCAATGTGGTACAGTGATACTTACATGCAGAACACACAAGTAAACATCCTCATTATTGGTCTTCCTCAGGAAATTACCAGCTGCAATTACTGTATTGGACAGCAGGTGACATTGTGGCACGAATTTCGATGTCCATTCGATGAGACAATAATTGAGAGTCCAAACCAGTTTTGTATGTGTGTCGCTGCACTGCATAGCGCTGTTCGAGAAAGAGAGGAGCAAATAAGGAAAACAGTTATGTGATATTATAATTATATATATTTCTAAATAATTTGTGGGTTGATATAAAGTGGTTCAAAACCTGAATGTATCAAAATATGTACAAAGAATTTGTCGAAAAAGCGAAAATACGAGTTCTCATTTCGAGGTTTTCTACTTTTTGAAAGAAAAAAGACWGAARCYTCAKTTTTATTAGGGMATGTTTATTATCATTCGAAAGAACATTCTCTGGCATTTATATTTTAAAGAATATATCTTTCAAATATTCGTCGGCGCTATGTTTCAGATGGTCCATCCATTGAGTCCCATTTCCGACGACACGTTTGGGCATTTCGACAGGTAACTGGCAAATGATATGTGTGATGTTTTACTCCAAATGGTCAATCATTTGATAGAAATGATTTTGGTTGCCAACATAGCTATTTCGCGATGCCTCTTTAATCCATCTAAAAAGCGGTTATTCGGAACATCTAAAATCCGCAAAGGTAAATACTTCATTCGACGGAAAGTTTTCATCAACGAAAAGTGACTTCTTCAWGTTTGAAAACCAAAAATGTCACAGCGATCAAATCCGGTCCAYCACTTTGGCTGCGGCTCTTGGCGGAAATGTAACGGGCCATACTAGCGTTGTTTTGGTGGTAGAGCACCTTTCTCTTTATCAAATAGGGCCGTTTTTCTACAACTCGACATTGTAATTCGGTATAGTAGGGCCCYGTAAACGTTATGCCTTTCTTCTCCAGCTCATCAATGTAGGTCGCTGCTTGTGAATCTCAGAAAGCGATAGTTAAAACTTTTCAATTCGGTATATCAAATTTTCTATTGCTTTTTCGTCTTCGTTATTGTTTTTGTTGAAGCGGTTATCGAGATCGTGGTCCGTGGAAATTGATTGACCATCATGGTCACTTAGTAGTAGGTCTAGGGAGCAGGCTGTTTCGACGAGGTCATCCCATATTAGCTGAGTGGGATGTGTTGCTCCTGCAAAGGGATGGTTAGAGTCCTGCGGAGATTCATTGCATGCTTGGCGTTTATTTGGTATGTCGGGCTCAATTATGGATAAGTAGCAGTTTAAAGAACGAAGTTGCGAAAGAGTCAATTCCGATGACAGCCGATTCTGCATTCCCGGAATTGACCCGGATTATACACGACCAAGGGCTGTTGATCTCTGGTATGCTCCGGCGCCAGTCWCGAATCGACGCAACTTCGAATTGCGCTTAAACACCATTAAAATAGTGATGTAACATAAAGTTACATCGATCGATCTTTTCTATTTTCAAGCGAAGCCAGGTCCTCCTCCATCTGGTCTTTCCAACGGAGTGAAGGTTTTCCTTTGTTTTCCCAGGCGGGTATTGCGTCAAATAGTCTTAGAGCACAGGAGCAGTCAGTACAGCCACTGTCTCTTAATTCGCTGAACTACGTCAATGTCAGCATACTCGTATATCTCATACCGCTCCGGAATAGCCTTGAGAGCCGGGATACATGCTGCTTGATTWCCTCCTCTTGTCTCAAAATGCTTGCTTTTCATCGGTCTTTTCAGGCAAGGAAACAAAAAAAAAAGTCCCGGGGGTCACATCTGGGCTGTAGGGCTGCTACGGCAGCGTTGGAATGAAGGAATTGGTAAGTAGCTGTTTACAAGAAAGACGGTGTGAGCCTGGGCATYGTCGTGGTGCAACTTCCAATCGGCTGCGATGACTGGTCGGACCCGATTGRCTCTTCGTTTGAGTCTCATGAGGACTTGGCGTTGACAGTTTGTCCAGAAAGAACAAATTTATGGTGAACAATGCTTTGATGTCAAAAAAGGCAATGAGCATCGTTTTGACTTTGCATTTGCTAATTCATCAGCGATCTCTTCCCGGCCCTTCAAAAAGGCCTGGTGTCATCGAAACACACCACTACTTGCTAAAGCAACATCTGGGTCAGCCTGATTGATCATTTTCGTTTGTCCAGACTCCCGTTAGCCCTTAATACGTTAGCAGTGGTCATTAAAAGGGTGGTTTCTCATCCGGGGTAGACCATTTAATTGGTTTGATTGCAGGTCTATTGAACAAGAAATAGTACTCGCAGGATATTACCACAAACCTAAGACGAACTTATTCACGCTTTTACGATAACCATCTAATTTTAACGATCGACAAATTTTTAGTTGAATTTAAATCGAAAAATTTTCTAACCGCACCACTGATTGATGGGAAAACTGAATTGCTGAAATATTTATATTTCCAAAATTTTCACTCTCACATAACACTAACTCTCACCAAGCACACCAGCAGCGAGAGTATGTGCATAACTCTATGAAATCTAATGGAAAAATATTAACAAATTTATTTTCATAGAAATATTTTACGCAAACAACTATAATAACAACAATAACTCTGTTTCAATGCAAATCAATTTATTGAACACAAATCTTAATCTCCACAGACGCTGCTACATTTTTTGGCTTGCTTTTGGGAGTTTCGAGTTTTTTTGGCGGAAATGGCAAACCAATAATTTGCAAAAAAAAAAAATTCTATATATTTGTATTTACCAAACTAATATCACACATACACACACATATAAAAGAATACTGTTGAAAAGAGCACACAGACACTCACACTTGGAAATAGAAACGAGAAGCAGCGCAGCAAAAGCATGGCAAATAAATACTCAATATTTTCCACAAATTTGATATATAGTATGTGTGTACAACAAGAGGCAAACACAAAAACAAAAACAAAAGCAAACTTCACCTGCAATAATTATGACTTTTCGACAACAAGCTGTAGCGCAAGCTGGGCATACAGTTGGTCACAAGTGGGCGGTCACAGGTCCACAAATGCACTGCTATATATGTACCGTGTGTGTATGTGGGTGTGTAGTAGACGAAAGTTCACACGAAGCGCACAAATAAGCAGCCGGTGCTATAAATCTAYGGCGCTGACTAAATAACAGGAAATACATCAAATACAAATGGAGATATAAAATACAYAAGCAACTCTGCATTTGGTCATTCGGCATAACGGGTGATGCAAAAACAGGCGTTTGAAGCAAAGTCATGACTGTTAAAAAACAGATTTCTAAGAAATATTTGGAATTAACTGATTTCAAAGTTTTTGGTTYCAAGAAYAGTACTTTCAAACTAAACGATGACTGCGATCATGGAGATTTGGGAAACCACGCATAATTTGTTTTCATTAAAAAATACTTGGATTACCAGGACTGGAGCATAGGCCTGACTGTCGTACCTTCGAGGAAGGTATATCAGAGAAGAACTCGCAGGAGAAGAGGAAGAATCAGGCTTGCGGAAACGGTTGTTGCATTGCACTGTCAGGAACTATACTTTAACTCCAGTTTTAGGCAACGTCTTTCTCTAGTGTTTTGGGGCCAGTGTAGATCTTAAAAGGTCTAGTGAGCTGTTTGCCCGCAGCAAAGTCCATCTGATTGATTCAAAGCGCTTTCTCGATAGCTGATATCCGACCACAGGAATTTTATTTGGCTTTAAAACCTCTACACGAGAATAATAGCGTTCCAAAATGAAAACATAAATACTTTAGTGTGAAAATCTGTTTGAGATAACTATAGTTTCGGTGGTATTTCTGAAAGTATGCGACCCCCCCAAGTGTTTAAACCTTGAYCTCCCAACCGCGGACAGTCAAAAATTAAGTGTTTGGAATGTTCCACCCCSACTTCTTTCATACAGGCAATGATCCGTTGAAACCCCCACAACTAGGGAGAGATTAGCTTTACTGGGGGCCAGGGCCAGGAGATCACTAGATCAATTACGACGGACCTTTAGTCAGAAGGATCTTGCGACAGTGCATGTACAGATGTGGCCCAGTGCTGGCCAAGTTTCCGCGAAGCTTAGCTTTCTAGTAGCAGAACAAAAGAGSATACSGGAGCACCGACCCGCTCCCATTGTACTGAAGCAGTTCTAGGGTGCCTTTCCTTGTCAGCTCATCAGATATGCAATTTGCTGACATTCCGCTTTAGCCTGACACGCATTCCAGTCGTATCACAAAGACAATCGATACTTTTGAAAGCGAGGTTAGGTACTCTTTGAACAACGCTTAACGCACTGATAATGAATACAAGGCTAGTAACGCCGCCGTGTTATCTKAGTGGATGGTCACTTCTCTGAAGGAGGCTGTATTTTGGAACAGTAACACGCTGCAATAGTTAGGAAATCTAAAGCTGGCGTTAGTAGATAGCTGCCGACAGTAAATCCCGTCACAAACCTTCTSMCAAGCTTTGGACGCACCCGTAAAGGAGCTCACTACCGCTCTCCACTAACGGCTTTTTCGCACCCACAACTCTCTCGTCGTCGGTATATRGGCGGATAAATAGCTGCCGTGTTCAGTTTGGCGGCTCCATGATCCAAGTGATCCGGTATGAAATCAAAGTGTGTGAATATTTCCGAGTGTTCAGACACGTGTTCATTTTCACGAAATAGGTTTTAAATGGATAATCGTAAAATAATAAGATTGGCGGTAAATGGGAGTATTTGGAACTGGTTTTGCAACTACCTTGTACTGTACATATATTTGACCACATCACATATAGATATAGATATTTGCAAATTTTTACTTCCAAACTCAGATAACTAAAAATGTGTAGCTTCCAAATGGAAAATAAACAAATAAAACATATGAAATTAGAAAAAAAGGAGAATATTGCACTCAATACTCTGAGCGTGTGGCCGTCATCGATATTGCGGTTGCAGCAAAAGTCCTTGAAAACTGGCAATAAACCGCAGAGCAGCGGCTTTCAAGTGATGCACAAACAGTYAACAACATACACACATGCAGTGTTTGTCTTGTATACACGCACACATAGACAAACGGTAAAAAATTTTCAAATTTATAGTGCTTTTTAATAGAATTRTTTCTCTTTTCAGCTGCTACAGCCCCGCACCACACCTCTGCGGCTGGGTGAAATCTTCAAAGTTCTACATGCGCTTTGTTAGCCGTTGAACCGGACACGAGGTAGAGGTGAGCAGTTGTCGTTGCTGCACTGTATCGTCTACTGGCGCTCGAAGAGTCTCTAGTGGATGTTGCATAAACCACAACACAGCTGGGTGCAGCTTTCGTATGTGTGTGTGTTTGTAAGCGCGTCTGTATTGTGTTGGCGCCGCAGTGACATGGCAGGCAAAAAAAGCWCGCCAGACGCTGACAAGACAAGTCGGATGGTCATTGGTTCCTGGGTTCGATAAAACTTTGTGATTGAGAAAACAATAACTAACCGCAACAAAACAATAATRATTGCTGRCATACTTGATTGAGCAGGTAGACAGACGGCAGTGGTCGAGCCAAGCTTGGCTGCATTCATGTGGTGTGTGCGTGCGTGTGTTGGTGTATGTGTGGCGTATGTGTTATTGCTTATGTGATATATATTGTTTTATTGAAGTGGTCTTTGAAGCTAACTTTCCATATTGGTTTAATAACTTGCTGCTACTGCCATTAAGTTGCAGAGAGTATACAAGAGAGAGAGAGAGAGAGAGAATTCTAACGTTGATAAGGGTACTTAAAGTATATTGGAGTCTAAGCAAACAATTATTTTTCCAAAATTAAATTTTTCCCGTTAGCAGAAATTGTACAAAATTTTGCTGAATGATTTGTACGATCACACGCGATTATATGTATCTCTTAACATTAAGAGCTTTCATACCAGAACTAAGGACCATTCGAACTCGTTATTGATAGTTTATGGTCTGATGTCTCTTAATGAGTCGATTARCAATTAGAGGCATATCGAAAGGYTCAGCCAATACCATTTTGAAGGATGTTTTGGGCCTCAAGCGCGTCAAATCTCGACTGGTRCCGAAAACATTGAATTTTTTAGAAAAAAGGCGTCGTGTTGAAATGTGTGAAACGATGCTTTCCGACTACCAGGATGTCATGAAACGCTTACGACCCCGAAACAACCGATCAATCGAGCGAATATTGTGATAAAAGAGAGTCGAAACCAAAAAAAAAAACCGTGCCATGTCATGTTGACTGTTTTCTTCGATTATCGTGGTGTTGTGCATTATGAATTCCTTCCAACCGGTCAAACAGTCAACAAGGAATATTATTTCACCGTTATGCGTCGTTTGCGTAAAGCTATCCACCTAAAAAGGCTGGAATTGTGGAAAGACAAGTCTTGGTTTCTACACCATCCCATGCTGCCCTCGTAATTCGTGATCACTTCACCAAAAACTCAACCCATATCGTTCCGCAACCACCGTATTCACCTGATCTGGCGCCGTGCGACTTCTGGCTGTTCACCAAGCTCGAAAGACCGCTCCGGGGACACCGTTTTTATACGATATTCAAGCCGCAGCGAAGACGGAACTGCCGGGCATCCCGGAAAGGGAATACAACTAATGTTTCGAAGATTGGAAAATCCGTTGGCATAAGTGCATTGCATCGGGAGAGGATTACTTTGAAGAGGATGAAATTGATATGGAAGAATAAATAAAGAATTTTCAAAATAAATACAATGTCACCTTATTTTTTTTGGACAAAACGTTCTTGACAGTCCTGGCTTAACCACCATTTTCGCCGGCTTACTGTGATTTGACTACAAAGATTTTCGCTTCCCCTCGCCCACGTATGTGACCCACTTTTTACTACCAGTAACTTCTGCTTCATAAATTGATCAATTTTGTTGTAATGTAGGAGCGAGAGGTAGATGGATTTTTTTTTTTTTTTTTTTTTGTTCTTTGGTGTAGCTCTTGTGGCACTGAAATATCAAGCTTCTTTTTGCATTCAGCCTTATTTAAGTGGTTAAAAAGGTCTTCAGTGTTTTAGACGTTCGAACGCTCCGAGGTCCTAACATCGTCTTAAACCACTATCATGTTGCAACCAAGTTAAGCACCCGGCTCTTTGCACCAAAAAACGGTCGTAAGCAAATGCAAGGAAGTTTCGACGTCGAACAGCTGGAATCACAACAGACAGCCGAACGGTTTTCTGTTCGCCTTGCTCTCCTGAACTCTGAACTATGGAACGGCATTTCAAGCTTCTTACATACAGCTGCAAATTAAACCATTGGTTTTCGGAAAAGGCAACGAAACTGCCGGTACGATGAGGAGTGTCGTCTCGCAACATTATAATCGAGGAAAGCGAGACACATTTGCAGACAGAAAAATCCTAAGATGTGATCTAGTGACTGATGACCTAAACATACTGAAATTATGAAGAGAACACTTCTCCAGCCCGCTGAATGGCAGTGAAAGCATAACACTACCCAACCCACTGCCCAACCATGAAGAAGTTCGTCAGAAGAACAACAAAACGGATCCGAGTTTTTCGAATACGGCGGCGAAGAGCTGATAAGGAGCACGCAACAGATTTTTTGTTTAATATGATCAGACGAAAGCTTGTCAAACGATTGGAATTTACGTGTGCTCTATCCAATCCATAAAAATAGAGAACCCACTATCTGTACCGTGGAGTAAGTCTACTAAGCATATGTTCTATCGACATATGGTAAACTGATGCTTACCATGCGCCAAATCTTAAAAAGGGGCTGCCTTAATGACGCGATATCTAAATTTGGTATACTCGCAAAATTAATACGGCTGTGTAAACTGACGTTGAGCAACACGAAAAACTCCGTCAGGATCGGGAAGGACCTCTCTGAGACGTTCGCTGCTGGAGAAAATAATTCGAGCTGCAGAACTTCATCGAGTCTGATAGTGAACGAGGGCAAGACGAATTCGTGATTTGGCTGCCATGTCACTGTTGACAATCAAAGCTTTGCGGTTAAAGATCGTCTATCTTGAAACCAGCGTTAATACCAACAACAATGTCACCCCCGAAATACAGAAGAACTCTTGCCAACAGGTGCCACAACGGACTGAGTAGACAATCGAGAAGTAAAGTCCACTCTCGACAAAGAAATACCAAACTATACAAATCACTCATCATAATCGTACTGCTATATGGAGAAAAGGCATAGTCGATGACAACATCTGAAGAATCGGCGATATGTTTTCGAGAGAAAGGTTCTGTGGAAGATTTATACAGGGAGAGAACACTCTAGCCTTGAAGGTTTTCAATTCAACACCCACCGATACCATACTGAGTCAAAACATCACGAAACTAGCTGCGTAGTTTCTCAGTACAAAATCTTATCTTTTTAAAAATATGTAAAGTAACCAGATCGTAAGTGCGATATACAGTTTAATAACCCAACTATAGGGTACTAGGACTTCTTTTTACGAGACTTTAGAAACATTTTTAAAAATATATGAATCGGACTTGACGTCGCGTCAGCAATTCATTGCTGAAATATTAAATTTTATAATTTAAATAAATTTAAAGCAATTAAAACAATTTACAGAAAATTTACAGCCTCTAGTGCTAAATAAAATAACATAACCACTTTAACTGCCAGCGATTATGTAATTATCAATCAATCTTTTTTGACAAAAGCAAAATAAATTTGCGCAAAAACATGTCAATGAGTCAATCAAACGATTGTAAAAGCCATTGTTCAACTAAGCTTGCTAACCAACACACACATACACCTACACTACAAACAACACAGTTTTATTAGTATTCTAAGTTCGGGCTAACTTCATTAGCCTTAATCTGATTTCTTTCGTACGTTTGTTGAGTGAAGCAAAGCTAAAAGAACTGTTTAAACATTTACGGATAACGCCAACTTCACAAACACACACGCACACACGYGCACACATGTACTTAAGCAATCKTGGTACTCACCTAACATCGATAATCCCATGACGATTGATGTAGCCCACAATCAGGTCGCGCAGCAAAGCCAACTCATCGCTCAAGCGGCCGATGGTGGTGTTGGTCTTCGAGCAGCACTCGAGCAGGCAGAGCAGACCGGCCAGCGTTGCATTTCGTATGAAGATGTGCGAACTCTTCAAATAATTGCCAATGAGCTGGCACAATTGTTGCAATTCACCGATGGTGGGTATCAGCATGGCTTGCGTTTTGCACAGTAAGTAGATTAAGTGCTGCAAAGTGTAAAAGAAAAGCGATCAAAATAAAATAGCAACCAGATATCGAYGCAGTTACAAGATAGAGAATGAAAACGGAAACTGAAAAAGAGTTAAAGAAGCCGAAGCACATGCACACGGGTGAGGAGGTGTGAACGAAGTGGCGAAGCATAAAACTCGTGTCTGCAGTGTGTGAATGTGCGACTTAAATGCAGAGCATGAAGGCCACACATACACACAYACRCACACACAGGCATTTAAATGCRTTCACGTACATTTGTAAGCCAAGTTAAATGTAAGCGCCACAAAGTGTCTGCGATATTACTTCGGAAAACATGGCGGCGAGCAGACGACGAAATCCCAAGCGCACGAACAAGATGGACAAATAGACGTATAAGTGGATGGACAGACGGACAGGTAGATGCACAGGCGAACAGACAGACGCACAGACGAACTAAGAGACAGTCGCAGCGATTGCCTAGCCGTGTCCGATATACGTATGTGGACAGACGTCGTCGGCACGTACACACAAACTAATAAGAAAGTAAGTGGGTAAAAGTAGTGGCAGCGCAGGTGGCACCGACAAGTGTAGCTATTTATAGCGGCTTCTTCTAGGAAAACACTGATAAGCAACTGCAGTTGGCTGGCAGTTGGCAGGTGGCAGGTGGCAAGTGCAGGGTAAACGACGCTGCAGCGGGCAGTGCGAGAATGAACTTAACAAATTCGTTTAAGTTCAATTGCCGGTGTGGCTGCCACACATACAAATCAGCAGACATAAAAATACATACATATAACTGTATATATGTGAGCATGGTGGCATGCTACATGTAAGCAGTTGCCGGTAATATGTGGCACATGCGATTGGACACGTCTTGCTGCATTGTAAGCGCTAAGTACCGTGTTGTAAGTTGCATGTTGCAACATGGCTGGCAAAGTAGCCGCAACAAAAACAGGTACAACAACAAAAAACATTGCACAAATTGCAGCTACAACACTTTTTGTTTGACTCGGCATAGCGGYAACTGATACAAAAACTGAAGTGGCAACACTAAAATAAGAAAAAAATTTAATAATAATTTGGGCAAAAATCTTRGCAATTTCAATGAAYGAGACAAAATAAAGACATACACAYACATACATACATATAAACAACCGTAATCAGTAAACTTCAAGTGCATATATAATATATATAWCAATATATGTATATCTGCAACTARGTGCTATATGTTTGTATGTRTATATGTGTACGTCTGTTTTTGCCACTCTGCGCTTACCTGATGTGAAATGGTGTCGTCCATTGGTATTGTCTCTTGCAATTTTAAAGCTTTATCCTTAATCCATTTGATTTGATCACGACTCTCGCAAATTTCAGCGAATTTCACCAGATTTGGCAAGACCAAAATGTGATTGTGCTGAAAGTAATAGAAAATCTTGATGAACATGTATCTTCAGTGGCAGGCAAAAAAGGTTAGTATATTTATTGAAAATTGTCAAATCAAGCAAGTGTTAGATATAAAAGACACTTATTTCCTTATGAATTCATAGACATTCAAACTTCAAACATTGACTCGCCAAATTTTGAGTATTTTTGATTTGTTGAATTCGCCTACGCCACAACCCGCAGAGAAAGCATTAAAATATCGAATACATACACAAAAAAAATCTTGATTCTATAAATATATCCAAAAACACAGAATATACTAGATTCGTTTCGTTAAAGTAGAAAACCCTTTGTTCCTGTTGTACCGGTTATCTAGTCCCCGCTAAGGTGATAAAGTTCAGAAAAGTTGTTATCGACGCCATTGAACGGTAAGCCCAAGAAAAGTGCTATTTCGACGGGCTCGGACCATAGGGAGGCTGTCAGATATGTAGGGTTCCCTAGAAGTTTCCTCGCGGCAGCTTGAGCTCGCCGTCTGCAAGGGGTGGTGGTTTGACTCCAAGTTGATCATTCGCTGAGTGGTAGCCGTTGAAGGTATTTATGCCTGCACTGTAAATGGCTGCACAATGCGTCAGTGCACGTCTGAAGTTAGTTGCAACCGAAGTATGGTCGGCGTATAGTCTTATGTCTGGGACGTAGTTTAGGAAAGAACTCTTGTTGTTCTAAAGAGGCGGTTCCGCTTCAAGCAGGCGGCTACTGGGATTATTTCTATGAAAGCACCACAGCAGAAACTGATTGAGAGAGAGGAGTTCATTATGCTCCTTAACTGGGAGTGGATGTTCGATCGGTGACATCATGAGTCATCTCGTTATAGTTCAAAATGCAGTGTTCTGACAAGTTTGGAGCTTTATCGTCTGTGTTTCACTGCTTCCAGGTGACCACATTGGTGCAGCATAGTTAAGGACCGACCGGCCGATTGCCTTGTGTGTCGGTGTACTGACCAGAATGGGAGTCATGCTGCCTGTTTGAGTTTCTACGAACCGCAGTAATGCAAAACCGGCCGTCGTGGGAATTGGCAGAAAAGTAGTGAACTTGCTTACTATCACCATTTCTTTTTTAGGCGTTATAAAATGCGCCGGAACGGTTAGTTCAAAATAACTGAAGACCATTGTACATCAGACTCACTTTGATCTACTTCAAGCCAGCGGTTAAATAATATCCTTAACACTAACTTATTTGCTTCGGAAGAAGACATAGAATGTAGCTAGATCATACAAATATTGATTATTTACAAAATCGTAATCGAATCTAAGAAAGAAACTTCGATAAAGCGCTGATGTGTGCAAATAGAATATGTTTATTTTGGGTTTAATGTGAACGAAAAGAAATTTCTTCACTGAACTCAACTATACTACAGACCAGTCAAAATTGAACGTTTTTAATGTGATTTTTCTCTGCTCTGAACTGGGTAATTTGCAGTTTGCCACGAAGTTTTTAACACATAGAAGAAAACGTTGGAGATATTATTAATATAACAGGTGCATAGAAAAGTTCCCGGCCTGATTCACGGCACTGTTCCAGGAAATACAACCATGAACAATTGGTATTCTAAGTTTAGATTTGGTGAAATGAGCACCGAAGATGGTGGACGCAGTGGACGCCCAACATACCGACGAAAACATCAAAAAAGTCCAGAAAATAATTTTGCATGATTGTAAAGTGAAGTTGTTGCAGATGGCAGATACTCTAGAGATATCAACTTAACGTCATATTATTCATGAATATTTGTTTATGAGTAAGTTCAGGGCAAAGTGGGTGTTGCGCGAGCTCACTTTTGACCAAAAACAACGGCGAGTTGATAACTCTGAGCATTGTTTGGAGATGTTCAAGTTAAATGAGTTTTTGCATCTGTATGTGACAATAAATGAAACATGGATCTATTCTTCCGCTTCTGCATTCACAGTAATCTCACGATCTGATCCCCAGCTGCGCTCAGATATTCATTTGTTCTCGAAAAAGGATCGAGCATTTGTGGCTGGCAAAGTGCAGAATACGTGAAGGAGAATATGAATTGATGGCTATATATGTTATATATCCTTATCGCAAGTACTGGGAGTTTCTAAGAAAAAAAGCATTTGTATTCTCGTAGGCATTTTCTTTTTCCATTGTTGTTGAAAAAGCGCTA
>NW_017535496.1:540106-549670 GCF_001853355.1 Bactrocera latifrons
AGTCTTCACAGCTTTGAGATGGGTGATTGTTTCGATGACTCTGACGTCAACATGTTCTGAGTTTTTTTCACTTCAACATCTAATTTTCAGCCATCTGTGTGGCATTGGGAAAAAAACGTATTAAAGTGATGATCAGCATGTATTCTTCGTGTGTTCAGTGTTGCAACCAGTGTTGTTATGACGTTTGATGCTTTSACAAGGTCGATTGATTCATTCTGCAGAATCGAATCACACTAACTGAGACAGAAAATTCCAATGTACCCACATCATGTCTTTGTACCCACTTTGTCTCACAAAGCTGCTTTTGTGATTTGGCCAAAAAATTCAGCCGAAAAAGTATCTTAATACAGAAAGCGGCCGGTTGTCGGCACGTCTACCTCAGATATTGGTATTTAAGAGAGAGAGAGGGAGAGAGAGAGAAAATTTACACTATTCTTTAAATTTTCGTTCTTTTTAAGGTTGTTTTAATGTTAAAATTCWCTATAAAGTTTAAACCTAAGCCGAGGAGCACATAAACTCCAGGGAAAACGTAGCTTYGCTTCAACCAAATGCTTTTGTAAACGCACGTGAGCAGCCGAATGTCGCTCGCATTGTGGATTTAAATATGATCTGAAGGTGCGCTGTGTGTGTGCCAAGATCAAGTAAGAGTCATTCAGACAGCAAACATTTAGCGACGGCATTGCGCGCTTKCACGCCACTCAATTTATGTGACACAGGCAAAACTTTGCCATGAACTCCAGGGGCGCACAAACGAACGTTTGTGAGTAATAACAAAAGCTGTCACGAATCTACTGTGTTAAGGGCTGCCTTATAGGCGTCACTACACACATGTGGCGCGGCGCGGCAGCTGCGCGTTTGTTGCGAACTGGCGAATTTTACATGCCACAGCAAGTGAATTTGTGTCAAAATTTATTTGGCCGCGCGCATAACAATATGTGTGTTGCATGTGTGTGTGGCAAGCGTGTGTGGCATGCAAAGTGCGTACAGAATGTTGCTCATACGACATATCGGCCCGCTCAAGGCAACTCAAATGCCATGCCAGGCCGTTAGCAATAATCGAGACTGACTAAAGTGACTACAGCTATATATATATATATATATATGTGTGTGTGTGTACTGTTGGTTTCCGCGTTGCAAGCAGCGAAGCAATTAACAAAACGCCAGGCGAATGTCCTTCGAAACCGCAACGCGTTCGCCTAATGAATTCCAATTTGGATTTCTGTCATTCGGTGCCGCCAGTTGCATACATAACGKTGCAAAATTTTATGTGCAACAACAACGGTAGCAACAAGCTGCGCGTTGACAACTGGCGTTAACTGTKATTTGCATTAGTTGCGCGTGAAATTTTGATTGATTTYGCGTGTTGCACGAATAGCTGRAAGTCGCAAGTTGCGCGYTGCAAGTTATATAAGTTGCACYAAGCAATTTGCAACTTTGCACGCAATCTGCATGCCAAGCGCGCAACGCGCACCTGCCTTAATATTCATCGGAAATTGTCTTGCGTTTGCTTTACTCAGTGGTTTTAACATTTTATTCGAAATCCCCTCCCCGCCCTTCGCGCTCAACTCACTTCACTGCTCGGCAGCAGAGTTTACGCACTCACCTCAATTATCTGCATTAGCACATCGAAAATCAGCTGCGTGCTGCTCTTGAAATCCACGCCTGACTGCGCCGTGAAGTAGCGGTAATTCTTCGTTGCCACATCCTCGCTATCCCGCGCGCCACCGCCGCCGCCTGTACCGCGCTTTGCGCGCTGCGCTGTACTGGCGCCAATCGCGCTCTCGCTCGCCAGTTCCGCATTCGGCGCGCTGCTATTGTGGGCGGTGTATTGTGCGTACGCCTCCATTTGTTGCCACATAAAATTCAAATCATATTGATTGACTCGAAATTGGTGAGTGCCAATGACGCTGTCACGCAGGCGGCACGCGTAGCTGCTGTAGTTGGCGCGCGCCTCGCAGTCTGCGCGCAGTTGGCGCTCCAAGTTCGGATGATAGAAGATGTTCGCCTCGGCGACGAGTAGCTGCACTTTGTGTAATTTTTTCAAGCTGCAAAGAGAAAGTCGCACGAAATGTTAGTRAATTAGATGATTGCTGCTGCATTTAGATGCATGCAAATGTTGTGCAATAAAATTGATAGTTTGGTAAGCAGTGGCGTTAAGGTGTTAAACATATATTCTTAGTTGGRGTACTCACAACGTGTCATAAAGCATTGTAAAATCATAAAATCAAAAATTTTTAAACGAGTTTGAAAAATTTGTTTTAGGATTGCATACTAAAATAAGTTTACGCGAATACAACTCTGAACGCTATGTTTTCGAAACATTATAACTTATAACTTTATGAGACTACGTGAAACTCATAAGTATTTTTTTGGAGGTGGCGCAGAAAATATTTGTAAAATTTTGGATTTTAGGATTTCGAATCATGTTGAACATCGGAACACGCTACGTGACTTCTTTTCACACATTTTTTACTGAAAATTGTAGTGTGTACAACTCAAACGTCGAGTTCTCGCATGTTTATTCGTGGAAGTTATAGGGGTCCATTCAGCATCTGTATCCGAATCTACATCTTCTGCATCCGCTAGCTGCTGTTTAACGTACGTCAAGAGAGCTTTCCTCAGTTCCGATTTGAATTAGATTTTCCTGAGAGATTTTGATTTATTTTTCTTAGCGATGAGACAGCGGATATTTCACKTATTCACTGAGGCAGTGTTGAAACAGTTCGTAAACAGTAGCCAACACGACTTTTTCCCATCTGGTTTGTCTTTTGGAAGCACATATCGTACAAGTGCTTATCTCAGTCCGTTTGAACTCACAGTGCCGACTACCTGAGTCTTCCAATCATTCAGCAATCAGAGTAAATTATGTGACATAAAAACGTAAAACGCATGAAACCGCGGATCTTCGATGGATTCAACAATGAARGAATCACCAACGTATCGAGCACCACATATGAACTGCCATTTTCAGCGTTCGGAATGGCATGGMAAGAAAATCCTGAATTACAAGAGACGCCGAAGCGAACAAACTTACTACCTTTTCAGCAACTGCCAATATTTGAGAAGGCAAACGCGCTGAAACCAGCTGAAATTTGAACATCACAGTGGTAAAAACCGTAAAGGATATCGAACATGACCTGTCCAAGTGTTGCTCTAATTGCGATGTCAATAATACGAATAAAGGTGTAAAAAATTTAAAATTATACCGAAAACAAAAACTTATCATTAAAAAACCCAATGAAATAACAAATGACATATAAAAAATGCACTAAAGGAACACGTCGCGAATTGGAATTCAAAGCTTCGGAACATATTTAGCCCATACTTAATGACTCCCAATTTTGTTTTGTATATGAAATACATCAAGTCTCGATGGGTGCCRAAATCGCTAATTAAAAAAAAAAAGAACAAAGCGCCTTATTACTAGAGAGTGTTGAAACCAACAACTAATCCAGCGAATACCCTACAAAAGAGGAAGCAAAACCGAAAGGCACACGTAAGGTTGATCAAYTATCGTGTGTGGTGCGCTATGAATTCCTTCYGCCGGACCAAACTGCCCACAAAGAATACTACTTGAGTGTTGTGCRTCATTTGTGTCAAGCTACTGAAATCGCCGAAATTATGGAAAAACAACGCGCGGTTTTGACATCACGATAATGCACCATGTCTTACTGTCAATGGTTCTTCTGGACTGTTTTGCCAAAAACTCTACTCAGACAATAGAATTCAAAATGTCAATGCAGGGACTACGTCTTCACACAATTGAGGAGATAAAAAACGAATCGAAGACAATCTTGAAAGCGATAGAGGAAAGTGAGTCTGACGGATTTCCTTGAAATAGATGAAGTCGTTTTGGAAGAGTAAACTACGAATTCGCATTTTATAAATTAATGATTTTAATTTTTAGACACAATGCAGGTATCTGGCAATTTAAATCTACACTCAAGTATTTTACAGACCATATTTCCTCTTTTACAATTAAGATTCACTCATGGAACTAGGCAGGCAATTTAAASAGATGTCATCAAAATAGATTAAAATTTTCCCTCGACTCCGACGATTAAAAGAAATGTTGTTTCAGCAGTGCAGGGGTTCAGTAGAGTGAAAATTTCTTCCAAATAAATCGAATGTAGAAAAAAARRAAMAMMAAAAAARAATAAGAATTTTTATTTTAAAGGACACGTACTTTTTAGTCTGTCATTTTTGTCTATTTGGAAGGGAAACTTTTTTTAAAAAAAAGAGGTTTACTTTCTTTCAAACAAAAATTYCAATCTCCTTCAGTTTATATTAAGGTTRCCAAGAAGTTTGTGMCAWCCAAACGAAAATGTCAGAGACCATTTAAACTATATAAAAAACGGATCAGTGTGACGAGCTAAGACAATTTTGCCATGTCCGTCTGTTATGTCCCGTAGTATAGTATGTATATATATACATATGGAAAACTTTCTCTCTCATTTGACAATACATTTCTACCAAATTTTCAATTKATGAAACAAGTTTATGGCGATGATTGCCTATCAGCARAGTAGCAGAGTGCACGAGTGGTTTCAACGTTTTCAAARTGGYCGTVAGGACATAAATGACGATCAACATGTGAGCCAATCAAAATCCGTGATCACCGGTAATTCCATCGAAACTGTGCGTGAGTTCATCAAAAATCAGTCGAAATCATCATTCAAATTCATGGAAAGGGAATTGAATATCTCCAATACATCGATTTATCGCATTGTGACCGAACATTTGAGCTTACGAAAGGTGTGTGCACGCTTTGTTCTGGACAAATTGACTTACGATTAAATTGCTCAGAATCCAACATTAGTAGGACATCAATGTGACCGATTATTTGACCAAAAATCACATTTGAACCATTAACCACTCCCCGTATTCACCTGATATGACACCGTGCGACTTCGTCCTTTTCGCAAAAATGCATTTGCAGATGAAAGGAAAGCGTTAGGCAGACGTAGAGGCCATTCAAAAGGCTTGCACCGGCATACTGGCGGCCATACCGGCCAACGGGCTAAAACACTCGTTCGACATGCTTTTGGACCGTGCAAAAAGCTGTATTGAAGCAGCAGCAGACTATTTTGCATAAAATGAATTGGTTTTGCCGAAAAAACTATTTGTTCTGTTTTTTGTTTTTTTTTTTTGTTTTTTTTTAAGTGTTGTTTACTTTGGAATCCTCCTTGTATATCATAAAATTAATTTCACCAATCTGAAAATGATCTTCAAATTGTATTTAATATGCGCGCATATAGGAGCATAAATACGGTAAACAAGTATCTAATTAACCCAATTACATTTGAGGAATTTTAATGCSTTAGAGAGTATTGATTTCGGTTATAATAATAAATGCCAAACTTATGTATATGCATGGCAATAATTCGGTCTATGTAGTGCGACATGTATTCTGGATGACGCACATTTGTATATACATATGCATCACACTTATACTTATATGCAGACATTATGACGAGAAGACATAGCAGACTACTGAATGGCAGCAATAAAAGCAGAAAAAAAATGTAATGAATATTCACAGAAAGTCAGATAGTGTACGAGACAGAAGCAGAAAAACAGTTATAAAATGCGAGCAGAAAGTTATGACGGCGATAAAAGRGTAATGGAACCAACGCCAAAACTCTTAACTAAAACATATGACAAAGCAAATGTSAGTGTATAAACRACAGTGGATATAAATGTATATATGTCTGCATGTATATACCATATATTTATGTAAACATATAGAGGTATTTGTAATGGATATAAAAGGCATATGGTTGCTTGCAAGCAGCTACATATTTCTATCTGTGTATCTAAAGTATGTAAAAGTAACAGCGCTGCTACATGCCAAGCGCCTACGTGTATGCAACGCTTTCATCTCTTATTCAATATTCTAGGCGGCATATGCTTTTTCCTTCAATATAAATTTCATTATTTATTTTTATTGCATATTGATAAGCAACAGCAGCCAAGCGACAAGCAATGAGCGAGCCTGCGCCAACAACAAAAACAAATTATATTGCTTAATAGAATGTGTGGCAACAATAGAACTCTGACAGCTAAGCCAGCTAGGGCATGGCGCGTCTAAGCTTGAGAACAAAAGCAAATGAATTTATCAATTTGAACAAAGCAAAAGCATATGCATATTTTATATGTAATCGCCAAGCACACATCCTAAAAGCGCTGTTAAGTTCAACCACAGTCATCCGTAGACCGTTTAGCGCAATTTATTGTTTTCGCCTTTCTACTTGTAACCGCACTAATCGCAGTACAAGCCTACTTTAAGGCGCGCGCACGCACAAGCCAGCACAAACGGCAGTTGACAATCTGAAGCGGCGGGGGCGACAAAACTAACAATACGAAACAATGGAATGTCAGAGCTCAGATAAAGTGGGCAACGAAAGCGAAATAATTATGTGAGCAAGACATAACGGAGCGCTGAGCKGGTGGAGGTTGTGCGTAGGAAGCGCTTCTGGCGATATTATCAATGAAWTACGCGAGATGCATGTGATAAGCGCGATATTAGGAAACTGTTTGTATGAGCAKCCTTTGAAGGAAGGAAATGTCTGCGGAAGAATATGTGCTACATTTTAGGACTAAACTGTTTTTGTTGGTGTGTGTGTGTGAGAGGGGATGGCTAGAACTTCGTAAGAGATGGGCAACATGGACATATGTTTTAGTTACAGTGTATGGCTTTTGGTTAGGAACTGACCAAACTCTGAGTCAAACTGATTCTCATAGAAAATATTAATCTGATTCTCACATACCGCTGTTGTCACTCGGAAACTATCGAAACGAGAGCACCCTCAATTATCTCGGTATAAGGGTGGATAACACACTCACGTACTGGACTCAAATTCAGCACGCTGCTAAAAATAMCGCAAATATCACCATGTCRCTATTAAGACTTATGGCAAAGACCGGAGACCCGCTCGCAAGCAGATGGAAGCTGATCATGGATACAACACAATCTGTGCTATTATATGGCAGCGAAATATGGGCCGATACACTGAACGTGAAACACAGATGGAAAGTACTCGCTAAGATGCAGAGGACAGCAGCCTTGAGAGTCGCTTCGGCGTACCGCACCATAGTGCGATTAATAAGCGGCGCTATCCCAATAGATCCACTCGGAAAGGAGAGAAGACAACTCTKGTTATGGGAGATAGACGGAATATAAATACACATGTCCACAAGACAACTGGCGAGGAAGYAAACACATGAAAGCTGACAAGGTCGGCAGTCAAGGGAGCGCGAAGGAGGTCCACCTTTCTGCCAAACTGAATAACGATTTAGAGATGTGGCACACTAGAAAATACGGCGACATGTACTATAGMCAAACACAGGTGTTGTCCGCTTACGSGCACTTTCGAAAATCMCTGTACAAYATGGGAAAAACAGAAAGTCCCGCAASAATTTACGGAGACGAGCCACCAGACGACATTAACCATACATGTTTTAAGAGCCATCGATGGAAAGAAGCAGGGTGAACATTAGAAAACACGCTGGCTCAACTAAATACTGAAAAGCAAATAGAAGCAMGTAAGGAAGCARAGGAAGAGGAAGACTTCCACTCTGTTGGAAAGACTAGGAGGAGAAGGACTTGGCTTTGAATCTGCAATTATCGCCACATTGTAAAAAGAAGAAATGATTGGCGCTGTTGGTAACTCGGCTACAAACGCATAAGCGGTTTCTACACCAGTAAAGAAGAAGAAGAATAACATAAAAATGTAAGAAGAATGTCACGTACGAAAGTTCGTTGAAATCTGTCGGGCGTGTCCAATATAGGCGAGTTCTCCTAAAATAAGCGGTTCCACTCCCATCGTCCAGTTTTGACCCCRTCTCCATAAAAGACCATCTCATATTATCTCGGGTGTAAAATTTAATTTTATGAAATTTAATGCTAGCACTGAAATCAGAGGCATCTCTGAACGCAGGGATAGTAGAAACTGACACGCAGTCGATGGGTCCATCTTGTAAACCTTCCACTGTAGTAATACGAAAACAGCCCCGAGGCAAGGGAAAAAAATCCAGCGTAGAAGGGGGAGTGAGAAAGTGACAAAGTCACATATTTCAACATTTTTCTGTTGAATTTTTTTGAAAATAGCGTAAGTACATTTGACACTCATCTTTTGTTGTTACATATGGTGGTATATTAAATCGAGAACTTCATGATTTTAATGGTCACCAGAGACACAACGTCAAATCTTGAGAAGAACCCTCATAACACACAAAAATTGCTAAAGACGCAACTTCAAAAAATTGTAAGCCCCTCACATCTCACATGTCATGAGAACATCTATAGCTGTTTATTGAAAAACTTGCTAAGGACTTTGAAAATTTGGAATTTTTGGGAAAAATAATGCCAAAAAGTTGGACAAAGTGGTGTCTATAAACAGGCTTAAAAGTCTGACACTCACCTCCGTTTAGACGCCCACAAGAACACACTTAATCGTGTCCATGTTGGTTCTGACAATACGGCATTACCAACTTGTGTAATGTTTCGCTGCAGAAACGAATATGTGTCAGCAGGCAAGTAAGCGTGCTGCAACGCCTATAAGTATGCAAGGGCAATCAAAACCAACTTATACAACTGCACGCATACGAGTCTTACATTATTATACACTATGTAGCAGATGCGAAGCAACTCTTATGCGTTTGTGTGTGCGTGCGYGTTCGGCCCAGTGCATTTAAGCGTTTCCCTTTTCATTTCCTAGCAATGTTCATTGCTTGCACTGCCTGCAAGCGTTCGCTTTGAGCAAAAAATATCCACAAAAAACCTGTGAGTGGCAAATGAAACAAAACTGCATGCGCTGCATATACATATATACATGTGCATGTGGAATACCCTGTATGTAGTATGTAGATATGCTTGTAATGAAGGCGTTGCAAATATCACAAGCAGTGCGCGTAATTAAGCCGTTCTTATTATTGCTTTTTAATTGCGTTTTCCTAAAGCGCCACGCCACTACACCCCTTTTGRTGGAAAATGGAAGCATGGGAGATGTTAAAATATTTTAAAAGGGGATTTCGTACTTTGAAAAGAAAATAAATAAACCTGGTGAGAATTCGGCACTACAGTTTGACGAATGAAATGAGCTAATAATTTTTGTATTTTTTTTTTTCTTTAATGGAAATTTTTTTTTTTTTTGGTTAGTGGTCTAAATTTTTTATTAGGCTTTTTTATTTTCTCTAGGCAAACCTGTTGTTACAACCACTTTCTCCAGATGGGTTTGAAAAAAATGTATTTGCTGGCTTTCTTTCAGCAGTATGAGTCAAATCAGCTGCCGATTAAATGGTAATGAATTAAGCTACGGCATTCCACTAAAGAAGGATCCTATATAAAACTCTCGCAGGAGTTCTTTCTGCAATCTTCTGGTATTTCACATCGTTGCCGTACTGCTTTATGGTGCAAAGGCATGTACGACCACAACATCTTGTGAGTCGCGGTTGCGAGTTTTCGAGAGAAAGGTTCTCCGGAAGATTTATGGTTCTTTACTCATGGACAGTAGCGAATACCGTTTACCGCAGTTGATGGAAAGATATACGATGTACGAAAAA
>NW_017535496.1:550521-566437 GCF_001853355.1 Bactrocera latifrons
ACGCCAGACCGCACGCAGTCGCACTTGTGATTACGGGCAGTAGCCAAATTAAGCCTTATCCAGCAAACTCAATAGATTCTGATTCATTTCCATCACAGTTTCCCAATGTCTCTTAACTATGAATATTGGAAGCCGTGGATTTTATTGATTCTTAGCTGCTAAAGGCCGGGCATTCGCATAGATAGATGGAAGGAGGACYCCTACAACACTATTAACCTCTCTTTTGCGAAAAGCACGAGTTTCTTGGTCAGCCCACTATCAACACTACCCAAAAGAAACTTTGTGTTATTCTAGCAACCATTACTTCAAACATCGCTCGGAGGAGCAGGCATTTTACCTTTTGCCTAAAAGTAAAGCTTTTTCGTCTGTCCACACCATCAACACCACTCCAAAGTAACTTTGTGGTATGCGCCGTGTTGCTAGTGCCTCAATATATAAGGTGTTGCTCTATGGTACATGGCTTTCGAAAACTCTTGAAGAAGTTGAATGGTGTGGAGCAGCTTACGGGAATTGTGTTCCGAGCTGCCCCGAAAGGGACAACTGGCATCACAAAGGAAATCAGTCTATGTTTGATCCCAGGCCACTTTGGCGCCATCTTACTTTACGTAGCGGAAACTCTAACTTCAGACCACACTGAGAGTTAAATATATTTAATAATAAGCCACCAATTATTTTCTAAAGCAAACTCATAACGACACAGTAACCCCTCCGCGAAAACCGCCTTTTTAYGCACGCACCGACCGACCGACAACTGAATCACAGCGCTGGCCAAGTTCTTAGGTCCTACATGACACTGCACTCATRTTTGCGCATAAGCAGACGAACACAAGTGCACTCGTACATGCACTCGGGCGCACTTACTTACATTTGCAATATTTACTGCCACTTCGGCGGCGCTTTTGTTTGCGCTGTGCATTGTACAGTTATGTCTACATTGTATCAGTCTGCGCTTTGAAGGCGGATACCGGCGCACAGCCTGGATAAACACGCACGTTTGCACAATAAATCTGTTTGTATAATATGCGCACGTGTGTGTGTGTGTGTGTGTGTTGTCCTTTGTGTTGTGCGCGTTGACGTTATATATTACTTCCTTTTGCCTGCCATAATGAGTCAATGAGTTAAGAATGCTCGTGGCAATGATTTCATTTCATTGCCTTGCTGCCAACAACAGTAAGAGCGGCGAGTGTGCGGCAAGCTGKGGCACGCACAGTCGTTGCATAATAGCGGGTTAATTGTGTGGCGCGTTATCGCCGTGATTGAGAAATTAAAGCGAAATGAGTGARGGGATTTGCGAAATTAACACAATTAAACTGAGTATGGCACGCCTAGGGCCATGGTTTTGGCTGTTGGACATGCAACTCAACTCAACTGCAACTGAGTGTCCTAAATATCGGGAGTAATGTTCCGGTTCGCATGCTCGGCGCTTTATTGACAACCAAAGTGCAGGTTGATGCAGCTGAAGGCTTTCGGCGGACTTGCGGAGCATAAAGATGCAGAAAGAGAAATAAAAATACAACGGGAGGATGAGAGAGAGAGAGAGTAAGAGAGAGAAAGAGACGCTCATTACATTTCCAGAAGATATAATATTATTGGTCTATCGTTCGAAAATCAAGCATTCGCTGTGAGAATACCACTACCGGACTGAATGAAATCGATCAAGTCGGGACTCAATATATGTCGGTCTCAAGAGCTTAGTTCCAGCAGTCACAATCATAGCGGCTCATATCGTTCCCACGACAGTCGAGTTTACGTAACCGGAACGTCTCGGAGATTTATACGACCAAGCACTGTCAGCTCAGTAGATTTCTGCTGCTACAACAACAACATACGGGTTCATCCTGAACATGAACCAATAAGTTTTCATGCGATAAGGCTGAAAGCGTACCTTGTCGGAGTTGTTAAAGTTGTATAGAGGAAKGTGTGGTGCAAATATCCAGGCCCTTTCTCCGTCATTCTCCAGCCTTTTTAAGACAGCAGTTGAAACATCTCGGGGGCCTTACCATCGAACTAAGAAACATAGTCGAAACTRACATTAACCGTCTCAATGAATTTGTTAAAAGGCTCAACGCGCTTTATCGATTTATGAGGGTCTTATGATCTATTATAAAAGAGTTGTATATGCCACAATSAACCACCCTTCAAAGCTGCCAATGTGAGTTCACTCCAAGCATCGAGCTCATAACCTAACTTAACCTTGGTTTGAGGATATTGCCAAAATGTATGCAATTTATCTGGAACAGTGCAAACAGATTCGTCTTTAGAATGGAACATAAAGAGTTCAGCTATGGAAAACTTATTGTAAAAGCTGTGATCTCYCAGGAGTGTCTGCGTCTGATACAAATAAGACAAAAATTCGACCTAATATTTCAGTCATCAGTAGACTCAAGACTAAAGCGGAATTCAACCTTACTTTAACGCTCTGATGAAAAATAGTCTAAGTTTCCCAAAAGGTTATAAAAATGACGTCGGAAGCTGTAAGTGAGTGTGAGACATATATGATATCGGACAGCACTTGACCTAACCGCAAACAAATAGATAACATAGTGACTGAAGAAGTGTTTCMAGATTTCCTGACGAAAGCGAGATTTTAAAGAAACTAGAAATTTATTTATTTTTCTTTACATTTCTGTGAAAGAAAGCTTTGTAACAAATTTAAAATGAGGCTGTGAAAGAAGGAGAAATAATCGCAACACAAACCGGGATACAGGGTTAAAATAGTATTATTCAAGAAATTCTTCATCTTTCTGGCAATTTCATCCCRAAACAGAGCGTCGAAGAATGAATCAAGCTRATTTTTGAWACSCTGTTTKAATATGAATAGTATTCCAGCGTGACGGAACAAATGGTATTCAGAGGGGCAAGGCCTGGGTTATAAGACAATTGGGACGAAGCTTCCCAGTCTCTATATCCCAAGGTGTTTTTAAGCCGTCTTATACGAGTAATACCGACTGTTGTTATGACCGATTATTGCCTTATCTAGTCGGGGCATTCTTACAATTGAAGCTCTTAATACAGCTTGCCTCTTAATCCCACCAAAGTGGCGGATAGGTTTTTTTTTTTTTTTTTTTTTGGATTATGGTTGTCGTAACGCATAAAACGGACGCAATAGCTTTTCAACTAATGTTTGGAATATTGGAACACTGGAATAATATTCAAGTTACGACAAATAGTATCTTGGCACACTGCACAAATATAGTTAAAAGACCTAATATATTTGAGGATAGAAAATATTTTTGAGGTTATTGACGAAGAAATCCTGAAAGTAAGCAAATTGRGTTCCAAATAGCATTATTTACATTGTGACAAAAAAGGGCTCAGACGAGCCAAGATTGAGACCATATTTAAAGCCTAAAACGCMATGAATCACCGACCCRTCATCGTATTCGCCAGTGTGATTTTTTCYCGTTCCTCAATCTGAAATTGCCGCTATGTGGAACACGTTTTAGTCGATCGAAGARATATATGAAAAGTGTTTMCARGRCTGGAAAAATCGTTGGYWTAAGTRTATTACATCTGGCGGTGATTACTAGGAAGCTGACGAGCTTAATTTAGAAATTTACAATTCCACAATTGAGCTCAATTTACAATTTCCAGGTGATTCACATGTCGTATACGGAGACTGTAGGAAATTGTTGAATTTTAGGCAGCCAGGATTTTAACAATTTTCCAACAATTTAAATTGCAACCTTGAAATTGTAGAGTAAAGTGATACTTCACCAAAATCAGTGCATTGAGTGAGCACAAGAAAACGAATACCCACATACAGGTATAACGGTATATTTCCAAAACACCGACAGGTTAGAAAAAGTTGCGATCAACAGAAAGTGCATGTCATAACCAACCTTTGACTAATTTTCAACTTTTAAGGGGWCTCACGGCGGTTGTTTTGTATTGCGTTTTTTGTGGTGCTCAGCGACTGGTTGGCATTACCCGTGGTAGTTAGCAATCTCTGAGAACGCACCGAAAACTATTTTCACAAACAAGCTGAACAACGAACTGTCGCAACATAGACGACACAATTTTTCTGTCCTTATTTTCCATTCTTTTTTTTTTTTTTTTCTCTCCAGAGAATTTTATGCATTGCTGCTAATGAGCAATTTAGTGCGCAGAGCGTCTGTGAGTTTGTGTCAACTATGAGAGCCACTCGCCGGCAGTATGTATTTGGTGCTTTTGTAGCGTTTRGCCGAGCAGCTGGTTAACTACAGTTTGACTACGGCAAACAACAATTGAAAGTTATGCGTTCGGACAAGTCAAACGCAGACACTCATGCACACACGCAGCCATACTCTTGCTTTGGAGTCTTTTGGACGCTCATACTTGTGTGTGTGTGTGTGTGTGCGCTTATAAATATACAATGTGTCTGCTGCGATCTCTTGCATGAACTTACCAGTTGTTCGTGTGTCCATATATAGGTACGTATATGTATGTGTGTGTATGTGTACTCACCTAATGCTGTCGCAATTAATGCGAGTCCACCGTGTCGTATGATGAAAATGCGAAAGTTTATTACCCACAATTGGAAAAGTTTTATATGTAATTAAAAGTTCCAAAATCGCTTCCAAGCATGTGGATCTTATTTGAAATTGCTCCTGCTCGTCAACCATATTCTCGTCGTAAACTTTATTGATTAATAGCAGGAATGTCATAAAGTACTCCTCGAATTGTTGACGTGTGGTAAAGCCAAAAATTGATAATCTGCAATAACAGTAAATTATGCTTACGTATTAGAAGCCTCGCTAACACAGACATAAGTACGCATATGCATATAGCTAAAGATACAGTATATATCTGGAAATATATATGTGGCGTTAATTGCCTCAACTAAGTTTGCGTAAAAGTAATAATTATATAGTTAATTAAATTAATGAGTCAGTGCTGTTGGCGGCGCATTGTTAATTGAGTTTCGATACCCTAAAGACTGCTGCAGGAATTAATAAGCGAAATTATGCCATAATGAGACTAATTCACAATCGAGTTGGGGAAGCACATAAAAATTCGAGTTGYAGGAGAGAACACGCCTCAAAATAGCTTGTACTGGAAAAGTGATTAATAAGCAGCCTCCATAATGAAACATCGCCAAATGGGTTGGGGCTGATAGAGTTCATCGCGGCCCCGAAATATGGTTATCTGTAGTACTAGAATTTAGCATAGGAAAATTCACCAAGCTATCTGACTGTCTGCGTACCGAAAAGCCACCAACCAGATCAACCATGTTGTGATAGACGGAAGACACGTCTCTAGTGTTTTAGATGTGTGAGCGCTCCAAGATCCTAACATCGACTCCGACCACTATCTTATTGCAGCAAAAAACAAACGACCATAAACACAAGAATGATTCGACATCCACGTCTTTGAAGATCTCTTGAAGCCGATGTGGATAAAATAAAGTCGTTGGTCGATGAAATCGCCGAATAACAACTCGAGAGATTGCTAAAAGTTGAAATTTGCCCAGCGTGACCGTGACTAAATACAAGTAACGTCTCGGAATAATTACGAAACTTCAGATATGACCGTATAGTTAAGCTGCGATTCTGCGCGAGTAGGATCTACGAAAACGCAAAGTTTCCGAATCCGCAAGGTCTCGACTGTTTCTACAACAATAACGTTTTATTTCATGCTTTTCTTCTACGCATTCTTTGACATATTTTGCACCGTTAGCCTTCGAATTCGAATTCAACTCTATTTTTGATTGGGAGCAGACTAGAAAGATGTTTTGAGAGCAATTTCTGTTCGGAAGAAAATATACTTGTWGAAACACCAGCTAGCCAGAACACGTGGGCCAGCGAGAAACCAGAATGGGCCTTCCACAAATTCGCTATGGATAATGTATTCAATTAAAACGCATTTTATATGAAATAGGCCCGGATATATTAAACACATGCTATGCATGCAAAGATTCGTCGCATGATACTAACGACCTCATGATATGCCCAATGAAACCCTCAACTACCACCCCTTTTACTTTTGGGTTACGGACCCCACCCGCTCGTTTCTTAGACTAACTGTTAAGTGACTTCGATGGCAGTTAATTTTGAGCTGTCCCTTACTTTTTGAAATTTCGAAACGGCCAGTGCAGCCAGGTCCTTCTCTACATGGCCTTTCCGTCGGAGTGGATATATTTGCTTCCTCTTCTTCCTCCGGTGAGTACTGTCAATCTCGTCGTATATCTTGTCTCTCGTCGTACCATTGACAACGGTATTCGCCATAAATCTTTTGCAGAACCTTTATCGCGAAACTCTTAACGCCGACTCATTAGATGCTGTCTTCGGCCGAATTGTGGCTAGATGTTCATCCACCGGGGTGAATGTCTGAACTCTGTGACGGACTGTGTCCTCCACCACGAATCCCACAGCGAACCCACAAGGAGTTATTTGTCTTGCCCAGCCATTGTGCTATCCACCACACTACTTGGACGGCATTGATTTTTGTGTTTACTCTTATGAGCACATCAAACCAGCTGGGCAGCGGCACCTTCCCATCCTTAATGCGTTTGCCCTGGTCGTCATCAAACGGGGTCTCTCTTCGGAGACTGTTGTGTCCATTTCATTCGAATGTTTTTTTACATGGCGTGTCCTAAACCCAGCGCATTGCCCTGGAGAGAAATGTTTCCTCAATTTAGCTCGCCTTCTAAGGGATATYTTTTTGGCTACCCAGACGATACTTGGTCTAACAACAGAGGAAGTCCTGAGTTGCTTCAGCTATTTGTTCACTATTAATCCTCCTAATAAAGAGTAGTTATTAAGAAAGGAATAAAATTTAAAGCTACTATATCCAAAAACAAAAAGTCACAGACCGACATAAAAATGTCTAATCTCCAAACTTTTTTGTTAGCAACTATTTTAATAAAACAAAATCTGTGTGCGCAACTATGTTGCAACTATATGCGCACGTTGCAACAAATTASAATTTGTCTCTCCTTTTCGAAGCACGACTTCACACACAAWTCCGTCTTGTCTGCTGTTTGCAGTGTYACCGACATTTTGACAATTTGTCTCCAACAGCAACGTTAGTACTAGAAACAAGCACATCAGGATGATAAGAACCATGTTGTTGTTGGGATGTAGTTGACAATGACTTTGGCAAGCGAAGTAGACAAAAGCGAAACTAGTCAACTAACGGTAAATGTTTTAGCATGAAATTTCACTTTTGTGATAATTTAACCACGTTCGRATATAACGGAAATATATAGTGATGTTGTAAGTTAGGGCCACTAGGACCGCTCGAACCAAAAACAACAAGTTCCACATATCGAAATGCACATAACTGTTAAAATTATACTATGACCTTGAAAGAGATAATTTCTAAACTATTTTTCATTCTTTACATAAGCCGAGCTTATTAAGTTGAGGCAGCAACAATGCGACTACTACCAAAATCGACTTTCAGTCAAGAAMCTCTACGAAAAATGTAATGTTTCAAGAGCCGTGAAACTGAAACTTACCTCTTCACGAATTTTCTTAGCACATCCACATCACTGAGACTCTCCACGGGTATCGTTGGCAGCTTGCCACTCGAAGCTGCTGCCGTCGCGGCCGCAGAGGTTGCTGTTTGTGACGGTTGCCCGGCACGCTTTGCAGGTGACAATTGTTCGATACGCAATTCGCGTTGTTGTTGCTGTATTATTTCGAACGGCGTCACGGCATAAGCATAAAACTGATGGGTGCGCAACACCGCGACTCCAATCGTGGACAAAAGGTGCTGGAAAGAGAAGCAGAAAGGCAGTAGAAGTATAAAAAGATACAGAAGACAGCAACAAATACAAAAAAGACGTCATAATATTTATATTCTCATGTGCAAGCAACTCACCATTGGTATTTGTATGCCAGCCGCATTACTGCCATTGTCGAAYTCCGCACGTACACCGGCCGTTGCACCAACACCAACGGCACCTGTGGCACCTGAGGACATACCCATGCCGCTGCTGCCACCAACACTCAACGCACCACCAGCGCTGCCCAACGAGCAGACACCGTTACCTGCGCCACCCGTGAGATATGCAGCTGAGAGGTGGGCCGCGCCACTCGTTGTCTCYGCCGCGCGCAGCTCTATCAACTTCGCTAGGAAAATAGCCTGCGGTGCATACGCTTGCAGCAGACGTCCGACGGCAACATCATTGACTTCCGCTTCGTTGTCCTTTGTTTGCAAAGCGGCCTCTAGCGCCGTGGAAGCCGCTGCGGCAGACAAAGCATTGAAGATATGCTGCTGTTCACTGTCAATGCTTGCATGCTGGCCATCGACACTTCCGCTGCCGTCGACCAGCAACGCTTGTTGCTTGTAATGCTTGTAGAAGATGGTGTGTTGCAGCGACTGMTTGGCGGCCAACACCAAGACGTCCAGCACACGGCACAACAACAAATTGCGTTGTGGCGGCGACAATAGACTGCCAGCCGTGTTGGCATTCGACGCTGCCGTAGCGGCACTGCCATCCGCCGTTGCTGTTGTTGTCGTTGCGACACTTGGCTTTTCCATGTGATTAAGTTCCGTCCAGATGAAGCGCTCTTGCAGCAACGCCGCAATACATTGTAACAGTGCCAGCGTAAATTGTTGTTGTTGACATTTTTGTTCCGCTTGCCGCTGCAGCAGTTGCTGCGCTTGCAGGCAACACCAATTCAAGAAGCCCAACAGTGTGGCCACATGTTCGTGTCGCAAGAGTTGCTCACACACAAACTTATCAATGAACCTGGACTCGATGTAGAACAGCGCCGTGTCCTCCACTTTCTTTACATGCTCCAACAGTGTGGCCACACTGTCGCACAGGTAAAAACCACCGTCACTTGCCACATGCGCCTGGGTATGCACGCCGCTTATCGGCACCGCCTCTGTGGTAGCACCTCCGCCCAGTGTTGTCATAATTGGTATGTGTAGGTTGGCGCTTCGATTGCCTGGTGCGGCAATTTCCTCGCTAATACGTGTCATCAAGACGGCCAGCGTAACGCGCACTAATGGATTCGGTTGCATGTAGTGTATATGTGGATTATGTTGTATGCAATTGTTGCGGAAGGCGGCCAGCATCGCTTGCATTGAGCTAGCAATTACATGTCGCAACACTCGCGCCACCGCGAACTCGCTGCTGTTGAATATTTTATAGAGTTTTTGCTCGGATTGTATCTCCAGTAGAATGCGCGATAGCTGCTGAGCGCCATAGTCCGATTGTGCGGAGAATTTAATTAACTGCGAGTGGTTAACGGGAAGAAAACGAGGTCGTAGTGCATGACGGGATGGCAATTTGTTTGCGTGCAGATTACAAGCGGAAATATGAAATAAATGAAAAGGAGAATATATTTGTTTTAATGCAGGCATATAGAAAAAGTTAGCAAGGAATGAAATAGCTGCGGATTCAACACACGTAAATATGTATACTACAGAAAAACAGGAATCACATGAAACCCATAATTCGTGAAGACACTTTTTTGGTTAGAATTAAGAAGCTTTTGTACCTTCGGATCATCGCCATGTTCACCTATGTAGTTTGGTATTTACTACTTGGATTTCAACGTTATATAAGTAATATCTAGCTGTAAGATCTAAGAAATAGATACTACATGTTATAACGGTAATGAAAGACATGGATCAGGAAACTTCAGAACACCTGATTGTAGATTGCCCAGTCCTGATCAGCAAGCTCCTGGAATTATTCAGAATGCTGGCCCTTTGTGACCATATCATAACTACTATTTGCTAAGATTAAAATTATTACCTAACCTAACTWTTACCGAAATAAAGTAGACCAATTGAAATTATTTTAGTTATGAAAGCAAGCATAACATTTCAGTATGTAATAATAAGACTTATTTATCGATTTAGAGCAAATTTCCCTAGATCACTTCGATTATCTCTTACATCAATGTCATTATCTTTATTATTGTCTTGACCAGCAAGTCAGATAGTCTGTTGGATGAATACCTTGAAAATATCGAAATACGTTCACACGATAATTGAGTTYTGAACGCTGCAAAAATTGGGCATATCTACCTCAAGTGCACACAGTCCTTAGACGAATACGAATCTTAGTTCGCTAAAGTTCTGTAGATTTTACTGTCGTGGTAACAGAGAATAACAGGCAGTCGCCTCTATGCAATCACTTCGAGACAAAGGATAAAGCAACACAAATGATGAAAAAAACAAAGCTTATCCCTCTCCATTTTGAATAGTACTTGGCGCAACTGGATTAATGCCCCCAAAGTAGTATCTAATGGCATTTGGATTAAAGTCAAAGCAACCCTCCCTAATGTATACAAAAGCAACGAGTAAATCCACTGCTTAGTTTGTCCATAAGAACACGCCCACGCTGTGTAGGAAACGCTAGCACAGTATCGCTCTTGTACGTTCGGGTGAATATAATTCAATGTTATGAAGTACAATGTTCCCTTAGGGATACTTCCTGTTGAGCTGTCATAGACAACAGCTCACTTAACAGCAACACTAACTAAATATAGATATTTAATTACACCTTGATTTCTGTTTTGTTAAGATTTGAAGTGTATTGTCTAATAATGAGGTGGCTGCCCAAACTGATAACTGTCTGTAATGTAAACATAGCACCGGATTACTCGTATAACGAAGGCATCACAACAATACAGGTGCCATGTCAGACTACATGCAAGTGGCTTGGTTCAACGAAAATGAAGCGAGGAGTTGAGGAGGGATTCCACATATGTGTATTCAAGTAGATAATTTTGAAACATACTATACCCGGTGGGTTCGAAAAATAACGAACTTTATAACGGATGATCCAGGTCAAGGTAATTATTTCAATCGTCTTTTTTGACAGATCACGCGTGAGTGTTTTTATGTTATTTTTATTCAATATTGTTTGACATTTCATCCTGGAAAGACTTACCCTTGAACAATGCTTACACATCGTTCAACTTTATTACGAAAACGAAGACCGTCTAGAGACGACTTCACGCCGTTATGAAAGAGTAATGAAGTTCTGATTCTACCGAATATTAGGTTGTCAAAAAAGTCTTGCGGTATTATCGCTAGTTGGCTCTGAAGCGCGTAGTTCTAGTTTTATTCGTCGCATCGGGTCATGCTATACCTTTTTGGAAAGCTCATTTCACGCGCTAACACGTGTTGATTGTCGTTTCTTTTAAGTCGTTCGTGAGTTATAGCGTCGCAAACATGAGCAAAATAAAGAAAATACGGCATATTTTACAGTACTACTACGATAAAGGCAAAAATSVATCTCAADCCGCCAATAAAATTTGTGCAGTTTATGGACCCGATACAGTTTCCATTTCCACCGCACAACGATGATTTCAACGTTTTCGTTCTGGTATAGAGGTGGTCGAAGATGCGCCACGCTCCAGAAGGCCTGTCGTCGAAAATTGCGATAAAATCGCTGAATTGGTCGAAAGAGACCGGCATAGTAACAACGATAGCATCGGTCAAGAGCTGGGCATGATTCATCAAAAAAAAAAATTTTATGAACAATTGAAAATTCAATAAAAATCCCAAAACAAATACCGCAAGACTTTTTTGACAACCTATTATTTTATGAACTTGCAACTTGCAGGAATCAAAGCAAGGGAAATAGCTTAACCTCAACCAAAGGATCGGAATACAAGCAGTATCACCATAATCCACAAAAAAAAACTTCGAGTTAGAGACACTAGAGAGGAAATTTGTATGAAATTTGACTTTTATTGCCATTTCAATGGTTTGAGTTATGGAGAACTTCGAGTTATAGAAGTTCAACTGTATATATGCAGACTTATTGGATTTGGTTTATTGAGGTGCTTCACAGAAATCTTAAACATCTGTAAAATTAAATAAAACGTATATGGAGGGTTTACTGAAGTCTGCTAGAAAGTTTTGAGTCAAAAATAACATGAATTGAATACGACAATGATCCGAAACTTAGAAGCAGACTCTCTACCCAAGAGCTAAAATTTATGAGGACACAACTTGTCAAAGTTGCASGGATTTGGATGAGGTGGAAAAATGTAGATACTTTCTCCTTCACTGTTCAGCATTCGCCAGACTAAGGTCTTGACTTTCTTTGAACCCGGCGAATCGTCTGGAGCATACGTAGATTTAGCTACATCAATAAATATGGCTGTAGGCGCTTTGTGGTCATACGACAAACTTTTTGATACATACTTAGGGGTTCTGGGCTACACAACAGACAAGCATCTCTAGCAGTCCATGTGGAATTACTCGTGATCTCACGAATATTAGCCTATGTACCTAACCTAACTTGTGCTCCATGGAAACAAGAAAATCAGATTATATTCGAAATCACAGACGCCAATTTAATAGAGAATAATTGGGCTTTAGCGAAAGCCAAAATATCAAGAAAAGATTTTATACAATTATTCCAACACACCTGGATGTTGCTTCTTGAAGAATATGTGGAAAATTTTGTTGCAGGTTGAAATGAAAGATATCAGGCTATTAGAATATAGACAACGCGGGATATTAGATCCAGTATTGAAAAACGTCAGCTATAACAAAACAATGTATTTTCCGTAATCACAACATTTTTACCAATATATACCATACAGCTTGTGCAAGAACTGAAGCACCTCGACCTTCCCAAGCGACATCGCTTCGCTCTATCGGCTCTTCAAAAGCTCCAAAAATATCCAAAGTTTTCGAGGAAAATTTTGTTTTGAGATGAGGCTCATTTTTGGTTCAATGGGTATGTAAACAAGCAAAATTGCTGCATTTGGAACGACAAGCAACCTGAAAGGGTCAAAGAGCTGCCATTTAATGCAGCGATTTGAGGCCGCTGGAATCATCGTCCATATTTTTTTCAAAAGTGAAGCCGGTGACAACGTCACCGTCAATGGCGACCGACTATTTGATGTCTTAAATTTAAGTTTCGACAAGACGACCAAGATCGTGTGATATGTAAAGTCTAAAGTCACACAATTCTGGCCTTTAAGCAAAGCATCACGCGTGTCATTCGCCATTTACAAGTTGAAATGCTGAAATTGAACTCAACGGATACTCTATCTGAGATGTAGCCATGGCCAACATTTGAAAGAGGTAATCTTTAAAGAATAAATGTCAAAGAAAGTGCTTTCAAATAATAATAAACTTTCYTCATTGCATTTGAAGTTACTGTATCTTTAAAAAAAGGAACCTTGAAATGGATCTTTATTTATTTTTGAATATCCTGTATAGATTCTTAAAAAATATCTTTATGTTTTGAATGTTATAGTTTTCTAATTCAAAATGTTGCTGCCACATCGTCAACATCAAATTTGTAAATATCAGTCGCTGGAATGGGGTTTTTCAAGATTTTTCCCAAAAAGCAGCTTCAAATCTGAAACCTTTAAGTATGGAAAGAAAATTTTTTATTTACTATTTACCACCTGCAAGTTGGTGACCCTAAAATACTAAGAACATAAACTATACATAAGTAAATCCATTGAAAACATGAGTTCAATTAACACAGTGGTGACAACCGCAATACACATTTTAATCGGCGAATACTTTAATTGAAAAACAAAAATTATAAAAAAAAATATTGAAAAACAGCGCAGCGTAAAGTGATTTTAGAAAACTTAATTAATTTATGGATTTTTATTATTTTTTTGTTAGCAAAGTGTGAAAAAATTACGATTGAAAACGATAAGCACTTTGAGTGCGTCAAGCGCTTGATTTGAAAAATTCGTTTATTTGGGGGCAAATTGCATTTTTAAATGCACAAACACGGAATTAGTTGCATAAAATATTGAATCAGCAATTTAGTTAAGCACCTTGGTAATTGCACGCCGTCGCACAGGCTTGCCAACACACATTTTTTTGTTTCGAATATTGCTTTCAGCGAATTTATTGAAGACAAAAAGCACAAGTGGAACAACAACTTGTTAAAAATAACTGTGAAACGTGACTGCACGAGACGCGAAATATGCAAATGAAATGCCATACTGACATTACAACAACAAAGCGAGCACTAAGAGCTACTAATAAAAACGCACCACTGTATAATCAATGAAATAATTGGCAAATAACTACGGACACGAACAAAAGGAAATACAATACGCGCACGAATGCAAAAGGAGAGCACTACAGGCAAATGGAAGAATGCAAAAAATCGCAAAAAATTATAAAAATATTATAAATATGGAAAAATTTCAAAAATAAAAATAAAACAAAAAAATATATAAAAAGTTTACATATAAAAATAAAAAAAATTTACAGAAAAAAAATATAAAAAAATGCAAAAAAAAAAATTGTTTAAATCATAAATAAGTGCTTGCAACTAATGGCGAGCAATTATGCCAAGGGTACAGCAAATAGCGTGGGACACAAGCATGACAAGTGAATGATTTCAACTCATCACTGCTTGAGCGCTGGATCGAGTCAAGTGCCTGGTGGGTTGAGGGGGCAACAAAGCGGAAGCGTACAAGTAGCACTCAAGCATGCTAGCGATAAACTCACCTGGCTCAACAGCCACTTCTCGTCAATTATGCGCTGCTGAAGCTGATGCTGCTCCTTCGCCAACGATGCTAATGGTTGAGCAGCCGGTTCGCAGTCTTCAGTGTCCAAGAACAACTGCTGCCAGCTGCTTAATAACGGTGAAGCATGCGAAAGAGAAGAACAAACGAAGGTAGGTAAGAAATATGGCAAAATAATAGGAAAATATAAAAACAAAAATTCATTGCATTGAAAAAGAAAGCGAACAGTGAGCGATTACTGGCACTCGACCGGCTTCTATTTTTCCAATTTCATTGAAATGCACGCCGCGCTGCGGCAACTTACAAAGTCGTCGATGTATTGTTGCTGCCAAACGCCGTTAGTCGATCCCCAGCCAATTCCGACAATTGCTGCAATAACTGCTGACGCTGAAGTGGCGCGGCGCTGCAGCTAAATACAAGGCGGCGCGCTAAACGCTCCAAACGCACTTGCAAGGCCCGCGCATTGTTGTGGCGCGCATGTAAGCGCTGCAATAGTTGTAGGCTAAGTAGCGCCATTTGGAGATTACAACCGGCAACGGAGGTTCTTGTGACGTTGCATAAGCGCAGCAGTAGAGGCGGCAGCGCGCGTATCGAGTGCTGTGGAAAGAAAGAAAAGAAAAAACATTAAAAAGTGATAGACAGCGACAAGTGGGGTGGGGGGAAACAATAAAAAATATGGCATTAACTACAACAAATATTAARAATAAAGCATATAAATTGTTGAGCACACGTACCTTGTTGAGCGCGCTAGCATGTTGCAGCAACGCATTCAACCATAATACATCCAATTGGTCAGCCGCTTCGCGCGTCGCTTGCGCCGCTTTCAGCACGGCGGCCACTTCACACAAATCGCTGATTAATTCGAAATGCTCCGTAATTAGGAAATTCAGAAATGTTGCGCCGCCCAAGTCCAGTAGCTGGCGCACTTGTTGCGTTGACCAGTCGCGCGCATACGGCTATACGAGGCAAGTGGAGGGAGGGGAGAGGAGGTGTGAAAAGATTTGGTTGAAAATAATTATTAGACCACAAATTGAATGAGAGCGCGTAAAAAGTGAATGCGCAAATTAGTGTACGAATGCAAGCCTTCGGCTAGACAAGCGACGCGGCGGTCAGCGGTAAGCAGTAACTGTTAACTGGAGCACCAAGCGCTGTAGGAAATGAAAAACTGAAATTCGCATGAGCGCGCAAACGACTCGCTGCATACGCGACATGCGGGGCGTGGTCAGCACATTTTCGCAGCCTAAGCGCATTCCCGGCCGTCACTGTGGGCGCTGCCGTTAACGCTGTCGTTCTAACCCGCGCCACCGCCACAATCACGTGGCTCTTCAAATGGCGCAGTAATGAGCGCGCTGAGGCAAACGCACGGACTATTTGATGCGCAACGTCGCGCCGTTGCTGGCGCAGCCGTCTGCATGGCTGCCATACATAAAGCATTTAAAGTGCAGTTAGGACTTAATTAAAATAGTTTTCTATGTGATCGCATAAATCACGAAAATTTGTTT
>NW_017535496.1:567197-584929 GCF_001853355.1 Bactrocera latifrons
GCTGTAAAATGCGTCATTGAAAGTGTAGAGGCCGTACAGGGTGGATGGCGACTTTAGCTGTCCGAAACGCCTTCAACAGCGCTAGGTGGGTGGATATGATTGACACTGTCGGAAAAAATCCTCGAACACCTCAGAGCTGTGWTGCGRARCTAMYTTAGTAACAGAAAACTGYTAGCGGTCRCGTCATAAGCAGCAYAAAGATACATTCTAGGCTCAGACTTGTAGAACAACTGCTTCGATGCTATGCTACAACTCGAAATGACAAACGAATCGTACATAATTAGCTACGCGGACGACATAGCAGCAGTAATTACAGCAAGAGGCACAGAAGAARCACGAAGATGATCATGTCATAATATGGACGCAAGCGTGGCTTGACTCACACAACCAGAAAAAAACAAATAAGCTCATACTCCTCGAAATAAGTAGGGATATTCTCGCTCAAAATAGGACTCAAAAAGCAGTAAAATACCTAGGCGTAAGTCTGCACCTCTGACTAACCTTCTGGGTACAAACCCAGCACGCCGCAGAAAGGCAACGAAAAYTATCTCCCAACTTAGCAGCCAAGAAAAGAGGAAGCTCCTAATGTCGACGACCGCACCGCAGATCTGAGAGTTGCATTAGCCTACCGAACAGTGTCAGGCGATGTAATATTAGTTATAAGCGGTAATGCTCCCCTCAACTGTTGTCCGATCACGGATACTTCAAAAAGCACCTCCACAGGATGGGAAAATTCGAAGAGCCATCATGCCTATACAACGGCACGAYAGAGACGACGGCAAGGAGAACGCACCGCCGTAGAAGAACTGGTTGGCCCAATAAACGCGGGAAATTTAATCAGCGCCATGCTGGAGAATGAAGCAAACTGGGTGATTAACAAGAAATCTTTCTACGCAGCGAGACCTGGACGCAGGTGCGCAGATGTAAATCTGTCAATGAGAAAAATGAACGCCACACTGAAGCAAATGTGGTCCTAGAGTGAGCGACGGTTCCGTAGAGGGGGGGAGTTTTGGTGACCTGCAAAGACGTCACAAAAGTGGTCTCATAATGACCCATACTTGTTCCATCCTCATCAGTCTTAAGTATGGAAAATATCAACATTTTCAAACTTGTTCCTAAAAACCAGGTATTGGAATATGTATGTATGAATAAAAGTTTCCGAAATAAAATACTAAATCGCTTGTTGCATAAAAGTCCATAATCTGCTTATGATTGTAGCAAAATTCTACATTTAACTGCGGCTAGTTCAACTGCTGTGTAGACAAACGAAATCAGCACTTTCTTAACACGAGCACTACTCCAACATGAGCCAAGTTAAGCGYAGGCAGGCACGAGACCGCATCTCAATTGCGCATAAATCACAAGCAAAAGCCACAAAATTACAACTTTTACGAGCAGAAGTGTTTAAAACTTATTAGACGCAGTTGTGCTGCGCTAAATAACGGGTTCAACAGTTGACATAGTTACATGTATGCGACTGCCACTGCCTACTGTAGGCAGAGAGGGCAGAGGAACCAGCCGAAGGACTGTGAATAACACAATTTGAACAGAATTCAAATTAATTTAATGTGCTACAAGTGACAAAAGTGGGGATGGCAYACACATACATACGCACACRGGCATGCACATACAYACAAGCGCATGCAAAGTCAKGAGCGCGCACRCATGCACACTTTTTCGCATACAAACTGTGTTGCACATGTCCGCGCGSGTCCCTCGCTACCGCCGACCACGCATAYGGGCGCCTCCCAGCGCCTTTGTTAACAGTTATCATCAGCGCACTAGCTGGGGCACTTACATTTTGCTGGCAAATTTCACTCAGAAGTGTCCGCTGCATGTTGTCGCACCACTTCAGGCGCTCCTTATTGGTTGCCATTTGCTGTGCATGCTGCTGTTGTTGTAGTTGTTGTAATGCGTTTTGTTTTTGCTGCTTTAGCAATTGCAACATCACCACCGGATCTAACAATTTCATGGCCGACAAAAGTTTCAAGACTTCCAGCTGCAGCTGCAGCGCCTGCCCCAACGACACCGTCCTACAGCAYTCATACACAGCATCATCCTCATYMMTGGCGGCGTTTGCACCGACGTGCCMGTCGGCATCCGYAYGCTGCCGCCACWGATCCATCGTCAGGAAATTACAGTACTTATCGAGCAAAGCCGATTCGGCCAGGACCAAACGAAAAACTGATTGCAGCGCGTCCTTGTGGCGCGACCGACAGCAGACCTCATGCAAAGCGGCAACGAAACGGCACACCAACCGACTGTAGGCCGCATCGCCAGAGGKCGGCGAGTTGTCAGTGCCAGCGACAGCGTCAAAGCAATGCTCCAKCTTCTCGCATAAAACTTTTGCGAAATAGTTAATTTCACTTATGCCAACCCCCGGCGCCGACGTCGACGCCGCACCCGCACCCGCATCGGCTGCTGTGGCGCTGAGCGCGTTGGCGGCTGCACGCGCCGCTGCTGTAGATGTCGATGGGCCGTCCAGCAGCCAGAGCGTCGCGCGCTGCTGTTGTTGCTGCTGCTGTTGCATGCGTTGTTGGTGCGCGCGTTGGCGCTCCTGCTCCTCCACCGCCGGATGGTTTTTCAAATAAAGTTTGATGTGATTTACTAAATAAATTTCCTCAGTTTTAARTATTACATTCGCCAGTATGATCGTTGCATGCGCCAAGGCGGAAAAGCACTCCACGCCCTTTTCGTTGTTGCCATTCGCCATTTGCAATTKGCAATTTGCATTCACCATGCACCGTTCAGCATTCACCATTTACCATTTCAAATCGGTTAGGTTTGTGTGCGCACACATTGCGAGTGAGTGAATGGTGTGTGTGTGTGTGTGTGTGTCGGTGTGTGAGTGTTTGCGTGGCCAGTTCAGCCGCATTTACAAAGTTGTTGTCATCATCGTCATCATCAGCGCAGTTGTTGTTATTGTTGTTGTCGTTAGTGTTGCCACAGTTGTTGATTGTTGATTTTGATTGCGTTTGGGTGTTGGTGTGCGTGCATGCAATGAAGAGAGGAGAGAGAAAAAACAGAATTGTAAATACAATAAGTTTTTATTACTTTGCATAAATGTATAAAGCAACAACATCACATGTTTTATATATATATATACATATATGCAAGTGTTTTTGTATTTTGTAGCCCTAATGGTTGCATAACTGCCACAGTGGAACTTATGTAATATTTAATGCCAATAACTTAGAGKACAATTTTAGTTGCAAAGCCAGTTGTGCTCTGGGGATTATTTCAGAGCCGCGCAATCTAGTAAATATGTATGTCACTATTAAAACTAAAATAACTTAGTAAAATGTATGGGCAATAAATCGATCAAACGCAATTATATACAAGTGAGGCTACAGTAAAGCCTCTCCTCTTTCTTACTAAAAACTCTGGAGAGACTGGTGGACTGGTGCATAAGGAGCCACCTTCCGAGGGACCATTTATCAGRAGCCCAACATGCTTAGTGTAAAGGCAAGTCAGTGGATACTGCCGTGCCATGGCTTGGGAAGGTCATTAAGGTTAAGGAATTCACTTTTGGGATTTTCCTTGATATAGAGGAAGCTTTCAATAACGTCAGCGGTAAGCAGTCATAACATTTCTGGACGTTTTTGGTGTTGAATCAAACCTCAAGCACCTCATTTTCAGTCTTCTGTGCAACAGAGTGATTGAAACGAAATTAGGAAACGCACTTACTCGACGAAATGTGAGTAGGAGAGCCTCACAGGTGGAGTTTGCTCTCCTCTTCTATGGATCCTGGTTGTTAACTTGAAGATATTAGCTCCCGAATGATTGCCTATGCAGACGATGGTTAAAGGAAAGTGTCAGAGTACCGTTTACGAATTGACGTAGGGGTATCTTTGCGTCGTAATAAATTGGGTAGCCGTAAAAGATCTCACCAAAGGCTACCAACCAAGTTGGTTTTATTAACTAGTAGATACAAGATCCCGRTGGCACCGTTGCTTCAAATGAGAGATATCCGTCTGCAGCCGGCGGATACAGTCAAATATCTAGAACTCTTYCTTGATAGGAAGCCGAATATAGAAGAGCTGTAGAGGAGCCATTGGCAAAAGTTGGGGTTTCTCACCGAAAGTGGTCCTCTGGCTCCACGACACCATAGTCAAGCTCATTATGTTCTATGGAGTCTTTTATGTGGGGGAGTGCTCTAAAAAATACCACACTTGCAAAGGAACTCAATGAACGCTCTTGATACGAGATTTCAAAATAAGGACCACTCGAACCATGGCACTKAAAGCCATATTGCACATAGTGCCCGTAGACATCGCCGGAAGGTGTATAGCTGCTGATGGGTTCCTAAAATAGCACGTGGCTGAACACCAACACATACACTCAGCCTCACACACTTTGACTTCATATCGGATCGCTTCGATCATGSAGTCGCCAAACCGAACTCTGGCGGCTCTTTTTATACATTTATGCCGGCGAGGGAGTTGTGAATGMTGTACGGATGAGTCAAAGCTTGGGGGTAAGGAAGTTGGACTGTCAGAAGCTCTCTATCAACTCTAGCWTCAGACATTCTGACTATTTCAGCGACTGCCAGGCCGAAGTTGCAGTCATTAATGTAGAAGTGACCATTCACGCAGATAGCATAAGCGGCTATACTAGCCTTGAACTCATTAACAGTGCGTTCAGGGCTGGTCAAAGAGGGCCTAATTTGCTATCAATAGCATCGAGTGGCTTTGTGATAGGACTGCCAGGCCACAGCGGAATTACAAGAAGCTGTACAGATGATAAGGTTGCAAAAAAAGGCACCCTAGATTTCCACAGTAATAGGCAAACGTTCTACCTGAAACGAGATTCAAGATCAAGATACCGACTTGAAAGGAAATACCATACAAATATGAATCAAGCCCAAGATATSAGGTTCAAATATTTTCTTTTCAATTTATTAGCTACGAAATTTATTCTTGAGGCATTAAWAACATTTCAGGGCGATGAGGAGTCCCCTGAATATAGAAGACTCTTCTTACTATTTCAGACAATGTAAATAATTCACTTTCAGTTAATTATGGGAGATATAGTCATCCATATACACTTTACGACCTTGAGTCTTCTAATAACCGAGTAGAGTACCTTTAGATGTTTTTGACAGCTATTGTATGGTATATGTTAGGATAGGCTGATTTCTTTGGACGGCTAGAGACGCCTGTCTGTCGTGATTSTCAGAACTTCAAAATTTCAAACAACTCGCCAGGTTCATCAAAAGTGACAGCCAACATGCTTCATCTTACCTCCCACCTTTTTTTAGCCCTACCCCATTAGTTTCAAAGGACAGTGTCCAGTTAGGAMATCTATTATTGMGGTCATGTGAACATTGTTAAGGAACATGACCTTTTCAGTTCYCCTCGGGTCCAGATGCTTTCGCATGTCGCTGACCAACGTTTACCGAGCACATACTGATGGGATTTGAGTAAGGATATCATTTCTTGCGAATTCTAACGAATCCGCTAAGACCATGCTCCTAAAAAAGTTTAATATGGAGTAGATTTATTGTACAGTTAGTGAGGTCATGTCCTCCTTGACTAACATTGAGCTCACTGTCAGCGATCTAAGGGCCTATATAACAGCTCTGTTATTGGAGTGGATGCATAACTCATGAAATACATTGGCACCTACGACTTAAAATTATCACTAAACAACGAGCTTGAGTATTACACCGATTATACAAAATTTTATCAAGGACATACTAGATTGAAAGTTAACATTCGGACATTCTAAAATTTYGTTTCTGATCTATATAATATATTTACAGTCATGCCTCAGAATTCGATATATATTTTCAGTTGGGTTTCTCGATAAAATACCGGATATTTACGAAGCATTGAAAATTATATGATTAAAGCACCGGGTGTCGGAAACTTTAAGGCTGTTTTCTCTATGTCTGGCTAATAGTCAACTGTGASATAAGTTCTGGCTATCTTTACCAAGATTTTTTCCTTCATAAAGAACTTTTGTTTAACCAGAACTTAACTTACGGAGGGCTACGAACCAGACATTGAAGAAAAGGGCTCTTATACTTGAAAGACCACCGAAGTTACGAACCGCAGTGACAGACTGAGCATTGAAAAACTGACTGGGTTTCTGCTGTACGGATAATCACATCAAAAACTTAAGAAAAACAACTGAAATTACTTATTTTAGTTGGAACTGTTTTCAAATGTATACAACCCATAATAGTGGGGAAACAAAATAAGGTATAGCAGCAATTATGATAATCTCTTAGGTTAGTTTAGGATATACTGGCCGGCGGTTACGCTATACATAGATCTACTGATGATCTACTTAGTAATGTCAGATCTGAGTTCAGTTTGACTTGATATCTAATTTAGATACTCCTTCCAGTCTTTAGAACTGCGAAGCTCTATTAGATATCTAATGTTAGAGTTCTAAATATCTAATGCGAGCTCTGAATACCTAATATGAGTTCTAGATAAAGCTCAAAAGCAGCAGACGAAGTGTTGGGAAAAGCCAGCGTACTTTTCTTCGGTGCTTTTGGATACGAGCTTGGCGATACAGCATAATCCCTGAGAGATGGAACTATTTTTTCACAATATATCGTAAACTTTGACCKGCACTCAATATATTAAATACCACAAAACGAAAACTCTATAATAACCGAAAGCCGCTACTCGAAACTAAAAGTCAACAAAATTTAATACTTTCTTACAAAAAATAAGAATAGAAATTTAATTTATTGATGACTTCAGTCATTGGAAGCGTCTTAAATGCGAATTATGCTCAATTTATGCAAAGTTACAACAGCAAAGTGAAGTGAAGTGCATTCAATAATGAAGCTGTCCTAACCAGACCCTTTCTCAGTCAGACACATAAAGTTTCGAAGCTCCGAAATAGAAGGCAAGCTTGCGTACATATTTCAACAGACATTTTCGGCTTTGCATGTCTTTACTCTTTGATTTTATTTTGCCACAACCACTACGAGTGCATATCTGCAGACTTCATATTTATTCATACTAGATTTTTTCAAATCTTATCGAGCTCGTTAAATCTCCAAGTGCATCTACATACATCACACCCATACAAGCTAAGTGCTAAGACTTTCAAACTGGCCTCGGGTTCTAAASGAGCGACAGGTGAGATGCGGTGAGGTTAGGTGAGGTGAGGTGAGCGCATGTAAGGCTGCCTCATTGCCGGTGAACTCATATTCCATTGTATGTTATTCACTTGAAACTTCTAACTTTTGTTGTCTTTAACTTCCGTTCACACGAAGCTTTCTGCTATCATTACCGTTGCACCGTGGGCGCGAGGTGCTTATTTGAATAGCAAAAATGGAAAGCGAGAAATTATTTTTTTTTCTCTATAGAAGATAAGTTGAAGAAGAAGCATARCTAATAGATGTGCAAAAAAGTCATAAATTCTTCAATAACGGTTGTTGAAAAATACATAGAAAGCTGTGAAGCAAAATTTTCTTCAGATAATTCACATAATTATATAAAAATGTATCGACAAAATTGGAATTATTATGGACTTTGAAGTCGCTTCAGCCCACTGTTCCCCACAGACAATTCGATTTTCACGCCTTTCTGCACGCCTAAAAGTATGCAATACCGCACAAGTGCCACACAAACACACTCAATTCCGCCAGACTCGCATTGATTTCATATTGAACTTGAAGCTCATTCACAACTTCTTTTCGCTAGTTTTTGCCACACACACACACCCAAACGAACGGTTACAAAAAACGCGCATAACTGCATAYATCCTGCCGCACAGCGACTCGCTAGCAGTTGGAGTGTATGATTTAAAAGTGGATGCACCAAGCACCACACCTTTTGCGTCCGCTAAATATTCATACACATACAGGAGTACATTTGGCGCATTTTTACACCTCCACATATACATATGTATACATAGCGTTACATTGCGGTAAATGCGGTCTTCCGACTAAAGAAAAGCTGTGGTCCAAAATTWGCATGCTATTCATTCACTAAGAGTCAGTTGGTAAGTGGAGCTCCACTTCATTGATTTCATAAGTTTTTTAGTTTATTTTTAAATAGCAATAAAGCTCGCTCAGTTCACTATGTAACTTCTTGTCCCCTAAAACTAAATAAGCCTAAATGTAGGCAACACTTTATTTTAGTGTGAAAAGCAATTCGGCTTAAGTGTTGCCTACAATTCAGAGTCCTACTAAATATTTTCGGCATAGTCATAGCCATAGTAAAAAAAAAATAAGATGCTATTGGAAATTTTACACATAATTTACGTAAAGTACGTCACTGCGCGCCCGATAACCTTCTGAGCATATTTCTGTGTTATTATTCTCAAAACAAAATACCAAAAAAATTTTGTTTTTTTGCGCTCTTAGTCATTTAAATATACATATAAATTCCTCCCTTTGGATCGCATACTAATTTTATAAAGTAAACTTTCAACTTTTGGAAAGAATCTTCCATGCTAGCCAATACATCAAATAACTTTAGATTAAAGTTTCTTATTTTTGCCTTTACCTAAATCAAAGAACCTAAAAGAACATCAAAAAGAGCGGAGGGGCAAAGTGCGTGTGCAACCGAACATTTACAACTTTTGCAACTTGAAAGGACTAAAGCTGGGGCAGGATCTTCAAGGACATAAGGCTTGTTAGTTCTATGGGTTCTAATACGAGTTTTCACCCGTATTGACCACTTTAAACCCATACTGTTATCAAGAAGGGATTTTTTCTGAAATTCAATTAGAAATCTGTCAGATTTTCGGTCAAACATCAAGTATAGATAACACGGTCCACATATTCGGTAGAAGCTTGTATATTTTTCATTCGATTTGGACAGTTTTTGGCAATAAGGTCACTCRGAGTGTGTTCATGTTACGGTTATTCATGTGTTGTGCCATGTTTTGGTAGCAAATTTTTATTTTTCAAATATTAAATATAGAGTTTTTCGTATATATGTAAACCTGTTGTAGAACTGTGCTTCTACAAAACGACTTGACATTTTGTGAATACTTATACAATTTGGATTACTGAGTTCTTYCGATAGACGGAAGATACTGACAAAACACTATATTTGTCTTCGATTTTGCTGACATTCGGAATATCTACCAGCACCCAAGCTAGTAATAAAAATATATATTTAACGTTTGCTCTATTCAAATTCGAAAAAAATTTATTATGTCAAAGAAAGTACTACATCCGCTAGATGGCGCTGGCGTTAATTTATTACTAAAAAGCACATTTTCCGTAACAATTGAGGCATATACGGAAGAAAACTAGCAATAGGAAGCATGATACTTTACCAAATAAATATATTACATACCATGTAACCGGAGAGGCCATGTCTTAAYACAAAATAAATAAATTATGAAAAATTTAAATCAGCTGAGGTTGGCAGCACATAATTGGTTATAATACTATGCTATGAGTTCTACTACTATTTTAACTAATAAACGGCATTAAATGGTCATTCAGCGATAGTAATTCCCCTATCATGTATCTCGTYTATAACTTTAACCTGTCTCAGACTGTATGGACTTCTAGTGCTTCAACTCGCCTTTCATTTAACAAATTACAAAGGACTGCCAAGACGAAATCGTGTACTGAAACGTCTGATTTTGAAGGAGGCAATACTTTATTCGAACTTGGTATTTTTGAAAGCTATTCAGTTTGACTTTCAATAACATTTYATAATGAAYAGAYTTAYTCCGGAACAACGTTCGCTAATCGTGCAAATTTATTACCGAAATAGTGGTTCGGTTCACACGACGCATCTCAAGAAAATTTTCTTCAGCGAAAAAGCTCACATTTGGTTAAATCACAAAGAACTTAAGAGATAAAATTGTCGCATTTGAAGTGATGATAATGCACAAGCTTTTATTGAGAWGCCGTTCATAATGGCACAAACAATGAGGAACGCTATAGTGTCATGATTAATGACTTTTTCGTGCCTAAATTGTGGGATGTTGGAGGATAATATGCGGCGAGTTATTACTGACATACGGCAACAATTGCTTCAAAAAGTAATCGAAAATTCAGTCCGGCGCTCACTTGCCCGAAATTATTTTTAAAACATAATGACCAACCATTGTCTCTATAACCACTTACCAGTCGAAATGTTCGAACGAATCACCGAAAATTGGACTCAAAGGATGGACCAACTGCAGCGCAGACACGATCAACCTTTGACAGAGATAATCTTCAAAAAATAAATGCCAAGGAATGTTCGTTCGAATGATATTAAAAATTCCCTATATTTTGATCTTAAGAAGCTGTGTTCCTTACGTTATCAGGTTTATCTAGACTTCTAGACTCTTGTTCGAGCTGACACGAGGTTTCGAAGATCATCATTTAAAACTTAAACTAGTCGCCAAGTAATAAAAGAAAATACTAGTTACCAGTCACTTTCTTTACTTGGTGCAATTAATACCAACATCTGAGTTTATGCACATGGTTTTTGAGAGTATACATGTGTGGGTGAATGCACACATATGCACGCATTGAAAGCAGCAGCTGAGGCATTAAGCCATTGTCGGCCGAGCACTTTTGCGCTTTTCACCTTTGTTCGGAGACTTCTTTTATTCTGTATGCATATGTGTGTGTGTGAGTGCGTTTCTTCTTTTAGTTTTTAGTGGGGGAGGGAGTATTCTTTTTTGATACACTTCGCTTTGCGTTATTTCACTCCGCATATTTGCTGTTGTTGTTGTATTTGKATTTTCACTTTACGCTCGCTTTGAACGGCGCGTCAAGTGGCGTAAATGTTTTTGATTTATTTTGCGGAAATTTGGCGGCACAAAAGCAATGGGGAGCGCAGCGGCAAAGCGAAATTGCAGACTCGCACAAAAGCGTATCCTCGTATTCTTCGCTTAATCCGTTGGCAATATGAATGAATTTCGCTTCTATGGTGTTTTTTGTTTTGTTTTTGTTGTTTGCTTTGTTGCCTTCGGTTTTTGTGTATTTAAAAAAATCCTTTAACGTGATTCTTCTTTTCGGCTCTTTTAAAAGCGACTGTCACTGCGAGCAAAAGACATGCGAAAGCTGTTGCACAATTTTGTTGTAATTTTGTTTTTGTAATGCCTGTTGTTGCATGGCGTCGGCGCCATTGAGGAAGGTCGCTGTGATCCATGAATCATCTGTTGCCCTTGTCCTGTTGCGTTATGAAATTAAATTGCTGTCCTGTTTGCACACACACACACAAATACTTAAGCCGAAGTACTTAAAAGCGGTTTGAAATGTTGGTTTTTGTTAATTTAAGTTTGCTTTTTCGATACATTAATCTAATATCGATTAAGGTGAATTCCTTATGTCTGTTTCATCGTTTCGATTGTGATTGCTTTGTTTAGCAAGATAAGCAAACGGCTCTCTGATGGCAGACCTATTCGATACCAGACCTGCATTTACTCTCAGAAAACCGATGTCAACCTTTTTAGACTGATATGTGGCTTGATTAATGAAAGGATAACCGAGTTTCCAACAACTAGACGGATCAAAAATGGCTGATAACGTAGACCTCGGGATTTATTGAATGAAGCTAGTCTCAAGCGGCTTTTCGAACTGCCGGAATACTGCAGTACATTGCAGGCGGAAGCTTTACCCGCCAAGAACTTCAATATAAAGTCAATAACCAAGCCGCAAATGAAGCAATACCCTCACATCGCATTGCAACGGAAAATGATCTTAGAAGCATGGAGGCAGTACATATGGGTGCCGGAAAGCGGCTGCATATACAATGGAAAAGAAATAGCTGATCAAATTGTCATAAAAGTCATGCGTTTGGCTACCGAAAAAGTACTAGAAATACACAAGGCGCTAAAAGTGATGTATAATGATACTTCGAAGGGCTGACAAACGGATCAGAATGAGATGAAATGACTAAAGGATATCCAAGGTGCAAGAAACGGAAGGAAAATACGAATACTTACTACTCACACAGTCTCGAAAGGACGGTTGTTGGCTTAGGTCACAAATGCGGTAAAGTAGGCATGAAAAAGACGCTGGAACACATTTTTTTAGAGTAATTCGAATAGTAATCACCCGTCTGAAGAACAACAAAGTGGCGGAGTTCGATGGGTTGTCAGCCGTGATATTCAAATACGGCGGCGAAGAACTGATAAGGAGTATGCATCAGCTTCTTTGTAAAATATGTTCGGACGAAGGCATTGATATTTAAGTGTGCTGTACCCAATCCACAAAAAGAGAGACCCCACAACCTGCGTCAACTACAGTGGGATAAGCCTACTCAACAACACATATAAGATTTTAAAGAGCGTACCGTGTGAAAGACTAAAGGCCACCGTTAACAAACTGATTGGAACTTATCAGTGTGGCTTTAGATCATCTGGAAAATCTACAATGGAGCAGATTTTGACTCTACGCCCTACGTAAGACCCGTGACAGGAAGATAGACACACAGGTTTCAGACAAGCAGACTCCCTGTAACTTCTTTAAAACACCGCTGGAGTAAATAATACGAGCTGCAGAGCTGATTAGAGAAGTTACAATCTTTTATAAGAGTCTAAGGTTACTAATTTCGAATTACCGCTCTTCGGTTTCTTATCTAATTTCGGTTAGATAACCCTCAAATTTGGTATTCGACTGTTTTGCTCTATGATAAAAACTTACTCATTAACCTAAAACTTGCATGATCATTCTGAACTGATTATTTGTCTATGTCTGGTGGAAATTTAAGGATGGAATTTTCCGTTATTTTTTGTTGAAACTCATAAAGAAATCACGTCGGTGCGAAATTTTCATTAAGTCAACAGTAACAAATCGTTGTAGTGATTGTACGGATACGCCAATGAAAATATGGTCGAAACATTTCTGCTGTATATGTGCGTGTGTGTGTGTGTGTGAGGACATGGACTTCTGCGTACATATGTATTTAGTAAACATTTTTTTCATACTTTTCCACAAAATCTAGAATGAATGTGTTTATTTTTATGCTTTTAAATGCATGTRTGTGTGTATTAGCGGCCAACAGCAGCTACACACCGTCCACACCACCAACATCACCACCATCACCAACATGACCATTGGCTCCATCATGAACGCCACTACGGTTTCCATTAGCGAGATTGTTTGCTCGCGCGCTCTTTTGTGACTTATGCTGGGGCTTAGCGCTTGCTGCGTGCATGCACCAACAACAACGCCAGTACGTGCAACAACAACAACTAATGTGCAATATTTAGCATGCAACATAGCAAAAGCTCGTAAAATCATGAAATCAGTGTGTTCAGTCTTTGGCAACAACGAGCCGCACTGGCGACTATGGAACACCATTGGGAAACTGTATTAAAATAGTTTTCTGTTATCATTTTTTGTACGCGTTTTTACCACCAAATCGATAGCTTTGCGCAGCTTTAAAAGAGTTGTAAAGTTTAATAAATACAAGCTTCGACGGAAATACGACTRTTAGAGCGGATTTCTCGTGGCGATCGCTATGAATGGGTAATACACCAAATTGCCGAAGCTTTGTGCGTTGGGGTGGGTGTTCTTTAATCAGTGATTTTCAGAAATTATTGCCCGAAAAAAATATAGAAATTTGTAAAAGAATTTGTGCTTTTAAAGATCTAAAATAATTCAAAGAAATATATTGTTTTTGATATAATTCAAAATTCTCGGTCAAAGGTTAGGATTAAATTGAAAAATATATGCCGGTACTCTGAAGCCTAATACTGAAATCACTRCATACTTCAAGAAATTCAATGTTTGGTTCACTGAAAAGAGAGACACAGGAGCCCCATAACCAAGAAGGCCGCGCTTAGCCCCGTTTTATACCAGAGTGGTAATCAAATTAAGCCTTCTCCAGCAACTCCGTTGGCTTGATACAAAATGTGATATTTTTTTCACCAGCTGCCTCTAATGGCTCTTAAGTTGGGCGCCAGAGAAAATATCGCGTCTCATATGGCTAAAGGCTGGGTATTCACAAAGAACATGTTCCAGCATCCTTTTATCCGAATCCACATTTTAAATTTTTGAAGCTGGGGTCTTAATTGCAAGTGTCCTGTGCTGACAAATATAATTTTACTAAGTTCACTTTTACTCAGAATACCTCCAATACAAATAAAATGAACTCTTATGGGAAAACTTGCGATCCACTCTAATATGAGTCKATTAGCTTTTTGGTAGTTTTATGTACTGCTGAGCAGTATCGAAACAAAAAGTACTCTCAATACTATTTTTAGAAGAATAGACGAAAGTATCGGGTTGTAAAAATTKTGACATACAATACAACTCAAATATATTAATACATACAAGTCCATTTTTTTGTTCATCTAACAGTCCTTTATCCCCAAAAATTTAACCTCTCAAAGCAGAATGAAAAAGGAGCAGGTGGACAGGGACGAATGGGTACGAAAGGGTTCAAACTAAATAAACGTATCGGAAGTGGTGTCTTTTCCTCAAAAATAGAAGGTAAAATTGTTTTCCGTCTACCGGGTTCATCAGCGCAGATCTCAGCAATTAAAGAAACCCTTACTGGTTTCTGATTTTACGATTTTACAAGCAAGGAAATGTACATGTAGTATCCATCTATATCCAAAACGCTTTGAAATTACTAAAGCCTCTAATGGTTTCGTCAGAGATAATGAAATAATCTCATGACCTCTTAGGGGATCTTACATCCCACATATTTTACGATAAACCTGCAAAACCTGCAAAAGGTATGCTAATACTATTGGCGCACATGCCAATAGACTAGGAACACTTGATAATAAGATTTGTAGAAAATACCTATAGCAAGCGAATCGCAACTATAAGGATTAAAACATGTCGTACAGATAAACTTCATTAGAAGCATGGGGTGGTACAGAGAGAAAACAATAGTCGGAGGTTAAAGAGATAGCCTACCTACTCACTTACGGTTCTTTGTACCATCTAAAACTAAGCCAGATATATATGCATAGGATGACTAGTTGAATTCCAGTAACTTGAGTACATCTTACGATACTTTGATGAAATTTTGTATACTTGTACATCTTGAAAAGGTATATCCCTCTGGTACGGATAAATTTTATAGTTATCAAAAATTAAAACTCAAGGTACGTGTATTATTCTCCCGATATCCATATTTAGATTGTGGAAATGAGTGAAAGTGTACAAAAACTACGCCTGCTTGATATGTATCAAAATTTTAAATCCCATTAGATTGTTTCTTTTTACAGAATATAAACAAGTACCAATGAATTTCTTAGAACAAAACTTCAGGACGATGACTCTAAGGTATGCCTTTTAACGGGTTAAAATAGTCGACATCGCATCATAACTTTTCAAGTCACCAGATATCGAAAATATGGAGCTCAGTGCATATAGCAGATTTTTTTACAGAAAATATCGGCAGAACTCTATGGGATATTATTGAAATTCAGARACATTATCTTTTTCATCCTACATTTTTTTTTTATATATATAATGTTGCCAATAAGATAAAGACCACTCGAAGTTATGAAAACATTGCTGCCGTTTAGGCAAGTATTGCTGAAGACCGCAATTCGTCGATTCCAAGACATTGTCACGCATTGGGATCGCCTCAAATCAGAACCTGGTGGATTTTAAGAAAGGATTTGTTGTTGCATTCGTATAAAATTGTTCTCAGTCAAGCACTGAAACCATTGGAGCACCGTAAACGTCGTGAATTTGCTGATTTCGCCTTGGAGCAACTTGAAAACGATAACGAGTGTTTTAAGAAAATCATCGTCTCCGAAGAGACTCACCTTCATCTGAGCGTTGCGGTAAATACAATTGCCGAATCTGGTACGAAGAATATCTACAAATTATTCGTGAAAAACCATACCACTATATTAAAGAAATAAAAAACAAATAAGAGAATCTACATATGAAAGTATTTCCAAGCTTTAATCCTTGAAAATTAAGTAAACTTCGATCTCTTTGAATCTCGCTCCATTTTAGTACCATATGTTACGACTAGACTACACTAAGAGGTTTGAGCTTAAGGGGAACCAACTTTAAACCGTAGGTTTTATTGATAATATTAAATTCCAAAAGTTAAACAAAATAGATACAAAGGAGAGGGAGATTCAATTACAGAACCGATCACTAGGGATATCTAAGAATCACTCTCTATATAATTACTTCTGCATTTCTTATATTATGACAACTTAATTTTCACAATAACTCGCATTAATATTAGGTTGTCAAAAAAGTCTTGCAGTATTTTCGCTAGTTGGCTCTGAGAGCGCGTGGTTCTAGTTTTCATCACATCGGATCATKTTATACCTTTTTGGAAAGCTCATTTCACGCGCTAACACGTGTTTGTCGTTGATTGTCGTTTCTTTTAAGTCGTTYGTGAGTTATAGCGTCGCAAACATGAGCAAAATAAAGAAAATACGGCATATTTTACAGTACTACTACGATAAAGGCAAAAATCCATCTCAAACCGCCAATAAAATTTGTGCAGTTTATGGACCCGATACAGTTTCCATTTCCACCKCACAACGATGATTTCAACGTTTTCGTTCTAGTGTAGAGGTAGTCGAAGATGCGCCACGCTCCAGGAGGCCTGTCGTCGAAAATTGCGATAAAATCGCTGAATTGGTCGAAAGATACCGGCATAGTAGCAGCCGCAGCATCGGTCAAGAGCTGAGCATGATTCATCAAAAAAAAWTTTWWKRAMMAWTKRAAAWTYMAWWAAAAWTMCSGRARRAAWWMCKSMAGRMYTTTTTTGACAACCGATTATATAGARAYATGAAACTCTGTACTCACCTCCGTTAAAAATAGTTGCAGCAAAGCCAGAAAATTCTTGCTATCCGCCAGCACATATTTGCTATAATTCTTGAAACACGACTCCAGCGTGTAAAAGTCGCGCCAGTTGTGCACGCCCAAACGTCCATCRCACATGGCGCGGCAAATGAGAGCATACACCACGCCGGGATCYTGCAATCGCGTTGATTCCAAAATGCAACTGCTTTTCTGCCGCTCCACCGTAGCGGCATCACCACCTTCCATGCGTCGCGCAAAAGCGCCACCATCCATTTGCTGGGCACAACGTTCGCGCAACAACAACAAAGCCACAACATGTTGCAACTCAGTGGCATCCACGAATTTCTCCAACATGCCCAACACAACTTCCTTCTGCGTATCCAATTCGCGACTGTTCGCCAAAAGCGCTTCAGCCGCGGCAGCAGCGGCGGCCGACTCCTCTGCAGCATGCCGACGTTGTTGTACCGGCGAACGTGTAACGGGACTTTGGAAGGGTGCCCGATAATCAGCTAACGTATTGAGTGCAGCACTGCCACCGACGGGCGGCATGAAGAAGATCTCGTAAGAGAGCGATTTCAGTGCGAGCACAGCGCAATCGAGCACCGCATTGTTGGCCAGTAAATTGTTGGTGATACTGATGATTTTCGGTATAGTTATAAGTTTGCGATCACTCTTGTGTGTCAACTGTATGAGGAACTTAATCATTGGCGRTACGATAACCGGACCATTTCTGTAATRGATGATAGGAAAYRGAGTTTTAGTAATGTTTAATTTAAGGTTATGACGAAATTTTACCCAAGTGGCTAAGTTTATTGAAGAAGATTACTAAAAACTTTCTTAAGGGATAGTAAAGGATAGTGTTTTCAAAACCAGCAAATTTTTTTGGTACGTTAATGYAGTTTTGACGAATGTGTTTGSACCGCAGGAACMGAAATTTAGATATATTTTCAAAAAGAAGGMGAAGCAAGACTTCACTTCTAAGAATTAGTCTGCGCAGAAAGCTTTCAAGTTTTCCCACGCAAAGTTAATGAGATTGTTGTATTAAATGCGGTTCCAA
>NW_017535497.1:0-1705 GCF_001853355.1 Bactrocera latifrons
CTATAGATTTTTTTACTAGCAATTTACAAGATTGCATTTCTGTAAACCTACTTCTCTTGATTCTTGAATATTTTGTGTTCGGTTATAATTTTGAGACCGTCTTGTGCATTAGAGCGTGTCAATTTAGAGAGAGCCAAAAAAAATTTAAAGAAATGGGTATATTCTACGGATCATTCTCAGCAATTTTGTTTAACCGACCATGGGTTTGAAACATGTTTGGGACCCGTGGTTTTTACGGCGAAAAGTTTCAGGGATTATAGAAATTAGCTGGGCAGTTTTTGAGATATACCCAATGAAATATAATACGTAGATGCACTTTAATACTCTAATGATCATTTGTGTGAATCGGCAAGGTCGAAAAACTATATATTTTTTTTAATTTTTTACAATTCGCAATATATACAGTATTTCAGCAGTTGAAGAATTATGTCCATTTTGTAAGAAGAAAACAACAAATTATATTTTAACACTAAAAAGTAATGAGATTTTAAATTTCGCACGGAAAAGCATTTAATCAATCAGCCGAATATCGTGGCCATGTCAAAACGGGTAACAAATCAAGATTATTTTGAGAGTCTTCTTCGTTTATGAAGTGTGGTGCACTGCGAATTCCGACCAGTGAAATTAGGAATACTATTGTAGTGTTATGCGTCGTTTGCACGAAGTTTAGTACTATGGAAAAGTTTAAAAATTAAATATTTCATTGCTGATATATTCGAAGATTTATGAAAGAAACAAGTTTTACCAAAGTTATGACTGTCATCAACAAATTATGAAGATATTGTGCAAACTAAGCTGTCGACATTACAAACTCTTAGATCAATAATTTTCAAAATTATAGTCAAGCAAATGGATAGCGGTTTTAGCGTGGTTTATAACCAAATTTTCTTTAAAACTTTTAACTGCAAACATTTCTGTGGCTGGTAGTTGAAGTTAAATTTTTCCCCAATTTTCATACCATTTTAATTTGGAGTCACCATTTCATTTGCCAGCTATACTTACCATAGACAAGACATATGCACTCACTCTCAGCACACATATTTGCTTTGTTCCTCAATTGTGGGCAATACTTAATGTTGCATAATTTTACTGCAGAAGCTGCTGTTTCTTTTATGATAACACCAAGTGTATGTTTTAACGCCTTGGGATATGCTATAATTCGGTTGCTTGTCTATGTGTATGCAAACGCTTTGTGAAGGATTTGATTACTTGAATGCAACTGAAGCTAAAAGCATATTTTGACAATATAGCGTCAAAACACTTATTTCCTACTTCAACCAAACAACAATAACGAGCAACGAGGTCACTAAAAGCTAAAAGACTTTCGACAAACGAAAGGTTGGTTTTGTACATAAGCTACATTTGGTTGTTCCTAGTAAATTTGTCTCTTTTGTACTCAAAACTACAACAAATGAACTGCATTTTATGTCTCCTTGCCACTAGTAGCATTCCAATGGTGCAATGAAAAATATTTACGGGCAGATGTATATATGAACGTGTATTTATACCCTGAACAGGGTATATTAAGTTTGCCACGAAGTTTGTAACACCCAGAAGAAAGCGTGGGATACCCAATAAAATATATACTTATATAAATGATCAATATGTTGAGCTGAGTCGATTTAGCCATCTGTCCGTCCGTCTGTCTGTATATATACGAACTAGTTAGTCAGTTTTTATACTCTCGCAACAAAGTTGCTAAAGA
>NW_017535497.1:3390-6610 GCF_001853355.1 Bactrocera latifrons
CGAGCTAATCTACTTTTTGTTCTTGATGGGGAATCACTTGATTTTGCTATTTGAACGGACTTGCCAAGAGACCAGTTTATCCTGCATAAAAGGCTGCAGTTACTCATATCTTCACTATTACCGGTATTTACGTTTATGTTTATGTTGGACTTGTGGACACCAAACTTTCAATAGTGATGATATGATTTCTATTTTTGTAGTTTTTTTTTTCATTGTATACGGTAGTGTTTACAATTTCATCATGAAAATATATACGCGAGACTAACGTCTACAAATTATGAAATTTTATTATCAAGATAATCGTTCACCCTTCACAACTTTTCTTGCGTTTGCCATTTTATGGTAGTAATGATCGACCACCTGTGCTACCTATTCGTCGAAATTTCGAAAATTTAGAGCGTACATTTTCCTTTTATTGTGTTCAAGTACAAATAAGCCACAGAACCGCTGGAAATAATGACAATATTGCTGCCGTTCGGACAAGTTTTCCTAAAGACCACAATATGTTAATTCTAAAACGTTCACAAGAATTGTGAATCTCTCACACCACAACCTGGTGGCTTTTGAGAAGAGACTTGGAACTAAATTTTTATAAAATTATGTTCACTTAAGGACTGAAGCTATTGGTACACCTCAAATGTCGTAAATTTGCTGATTTTTGCCTTGGAACAGCTTGAAAACAATTTTTTTAAGAAAATTGCCTTTTCGGCATCTGAGCAGCGCGATACTCTCGATTCTGATGCGAAGGAAATCCAAATATATTTTCATTAATAATGTTTAAATTCACATAAATCGACATTTTAGAGTGGTTTATAGTCTGGTGGACCGTACTTCTTTCGAAATGCAGTTGGTGACACCGTTATTGTCAATGCAGTTCGTTGCAGTTTAGGAACCTTCTATATAACAACTATAAATATGGCTGTCCGGCTTTGACATTACTTCCAGTAAATGAAATGTGTATAACTTATTATTTTGGCTTGAGACATATATCTAAGTGAGAAGCAGATCGTATATAACTAACTTGCCCCAGTAACAGCTAATCTGGGGGGTGAGAAATTCCAAGTCAGGGTGATGGTACAAGGTCACTATAGTAAAACCCTCGAAGGGTTTGGCGTTCGTATGTGTCAGTTTTTTTTATGACCTTTTAAATTTTTTCCTTATCTTGATGTTTTTCGCTTAGTTGTAACATTTTGGAAAAACGTAGTTTAACATAACTCGCGAACCACTTGTCCGATGATTTTGATGAAACAAATTAAGAAATATTAAGAAGACAATTTCTATTTGTTTCTATTTGTTTTATGTTACTTATCGCCTTTTTTATAAAATTTCCCCAATAACTCCAGACTTCTGGTCATAAACTCCTTTTTTTTTCTCACCCCACAGACAATAATCCCAAAAATGTTCCACAGTGTAATTCTTGTATATACATATATTGATAAAGCATGTTCTAAGTTAACATATTTGTTTTTTTCTTACATTTACTCTATTTTCCAATAATTGTTCAACATCCACTTGAAACTGGTGTGCTTGTGACAACTAATCTATGACATCTCAACTATGCTGCTATCATCTTCGTGCTGGTTTTTCACTGATGCGCTTTTGGTAACATCGTCACTGAACTCAATTTATCGCTACTTGCTTGCCTTATCTACTTTAGAGATTCACGAAGAGTGGCTCGAAGATATTAGAGATGATGCATCTACAAATTTATTGCCTGACAAAGGTGAGTGTGAAACGCAATATATGATGAATAAGAATGGAAACCACATTAAAAGTTTACGATCATATTACTGGCTCGGATATTTTTTCTCTAACTGATTATATTACTGATAAAAATTTAGTATTTTAAAATAATTGTATAAGATTAAAATTAATATCAGACAACAGAGATGGACTCAAGACTGACTGAAATCGGATACCATAACATACAAAACTAACATTGGCGACGTGGTTATTCCATTCAGATGTGTGAAAAAACGGTTGTCATTGAGAAAAACAGCATTTTTATACTAAAGTTTATTGAAATTCTTCCGAAATGCCAAACTATATATAACGAAAATGGAGAGAGAACAACAACATTGCAAACGTTCAAAGCAGAAAAGATAACCCCACCGTCTGAAAAGTAGCATTGTAAACAAATGCATACCTCAAATACCTACAGAACCACGTAAATAAGTAAAATAAATAATTTGTTTTAAATATTAAGAATAATCACTTGAAATATTCACATTTGATATTTTTACTGCCTACCCTACAAGTATATTTCGGAACATACGGCTGACTCTGCACGTATAAGCAGTTGTTAACTGATGTCATGTCAGTAACAACAACAATAACAGAGTCTGTTATAGCATAAACATTTGACACAGATAGCTTGAGTAGCTCATTTTGGTATTATAAATAACTTGTAATGGGGTTTCGTCCATAGCTGTCCGGCGGCTGTGGTTGGCGGCTCGATGCATGCGGCCTTCTGCTGGTTGTCGATTTAATTTTAGTTATCTGGAAAGAGATGAGCAAACGGACGCTTTGATTAGTGTTGGCAACGTCTATGGTTGCGCTACATTGGTGCTAGGTGGCTCGGAGTTAGAGTCTGTAGGCTCGGTAGAGATCGCGCTAGCGGCTATTCAAGTTTAGTATTCGGTTGGCAGCTGCTTTAGATCTTGCAGACGCACATGAATGGTACGCCCACCCGGTGCGTTCGGATTCACGAGTTCAACTGTATTGGTCGACTTGAATTTTCTGACGATATATGGGCCAGAATATTTTGGAGCAAGCTTCTGTGCAAAGTTGTTTACTGCGGAAGAGAGCGGATGATCTCTTTTTAGTACTTTCTCGCCGATAAGTGGCTTCCATGGTTGTCTACGCAAGTCATAATGTTTCTTCTGGCGTTTTGCTGCGGTATACAAGTTGGGAGAAACTTCTTGCCAAAGCTCGGTGAGTGTCGGCACGGTGGTGGCTTCTTCGTCGGGCACGTTCCCTTCTTTGCGGATTTGTTTCGGTGTAGCTGGTGTGTACCCGAAGTTTATCTCAGCTGCTGATGTWTTTGTCGAGTCGTGTTGTGATGTATTTATCGCGAAAGCTATTTCGGCTAGTTGATGGTCCCAGGTCCGATGATCGGGTTTTGCTCGTTGGGCGATTATAGTTTTCACGACTCTGTTGGTGCGCTCGGTTGGGTTCTCGTGTGGAGCGTAAATGGCGGTGAAACGATGTTTGATTCCGT
>NW_017535498.1:0-1281 GCF_001853355.1 Bactrocera latifrons
AAATTCTTCCGCTCAACCTAAATTACAAATAGTTTTTGCAACAAATCGAAAAAATAACAACAAGAACTCGAATAAAATAAAATTTATACTCTGTTCACGTAGCTTTACTGAAAATTTGTGGACTGTATTTTTTATTATTCACACAAAATACCAATACATGCAAATATGTTCGTGAATCGGAGATAGGAATTGTTGTTGTTCGCTGCTTGTTATTATTATATTCTTGCACATGTTGCTGCAGACAATTATAGTTTTATTCACCTAACGGTTGTATGTATCACTTAAAAACTTAGATTTAGGGTTATATATAAAGAAATGATCGGAATGACGAAATTAGTTCAAATCCGATACCTAACGTATTAGGTTTCAAATAGCTCCCTTCCGCCTTTTGCTAGATTTTTAAGAAGTGTTACAGTAATCAGGTTCAGTTCAAATATGCACCGTTTCGTTCGTTAATACGTTTTCATCTAGACGGAAACTTCAGAATACCTTATTTGTGAAGACCTGGAACAGCCTCTTTTCACAAGCCTCTTTTGAGTTCAAATATACCACAACAAGGGCGTTCGCAATGGATAGGAACAGGTGGTAATCACTTGGCGATATATCCGGGCTATATGATGGATGCGATAAAACATCCCATTAGTGCTCCCGTAGTTTCTGATGAGTCATCAACGAAACGTGTTGTCCGGCGTTATCCTGATGGAACACTACCCCCTTGCTATTGGCCAATTCTGGACGCTTCTGGTCGATCGCTTGCTTCAAGCGCTCCAGTTCTTCGCAGTGGATGATAGAATTATGTGAGCTGCTCGTAGTGCATGATCCCCTTCCAATCCCTCCAAACTCACAGCAAAACCTTCCTGGCCATCAATCCCCGCTTGATATTGTCGTATGTGATCATTTTATCATCGCCAGTAACCATACGCTTCAAAAATGGGTCATGTTCGTTCCGTTTCAGCAGCCTATCGTAGGCATTGATTCGGTCCAGAAGGTTTTTTTTTGCGTCAAATTATGCGGCACCCAATCATCAAGCTTTTTTTGTATCTAGTTTTCTGCTGATGGTTTAAAATTGAAGGGAGATATTTGACAACCTTATATTTTCTTTACTTTGATTCGTGCATGCTAAAAGAGTTCGGTTGCACCCGAACTAAGTTCTTCCATACGTTTTTACAGTATTCCGCAGTCATACTTATTTTACTTTGTAGTGGCGATAATAAGAAGATTGTTCTTATTCAATATTTTATTGCTATTATTGTTTATTATTTGTATTGCTACTATTAGTAA
>NW_017535498.1:1536-3315 GCF_001853355.1 Bactrocera latifrons
CGCACCTGAGCCGTTAAAATATTCAGCAAATATTTTTTTTATTGTTGTTGCATTTTAAGATATATTTGTTTACATTTCTCTTATAAGGTCATTTGTTGACTGTCAAGGTTGTAAAATGCATCTTAGTACAGCGAAAAGACAACAGTGTCAACAACAACCAAAGCACCGTTGAAAATCATGTCAGTGGTATTTTCCACGGCAAAAAATACGTTACGATCTGCATTACAGAACTTTTCACATAGTCGAAACAACCGCCAGAGAATACGGAGGTTAGTAAACATTAAATCGGGTCGATTTTTTCTATAAAATTGTGTATGCGAGAAACATTCTACGTATCATTATCAACAGCTTTGCCTGACAGATTGGTGGTCTAAATCCGGTTTCAAGCCAGCGATTCTTAAATAGAGAAGTATACAAATTTTGAGTATTCGATTGTATGACACATTAAGTAGTCCAATGTCGGTGATTTCAACAAGTGAGAATTCATGAAAAAATGGACTTGAGCAAAATTTTAGATCGACATCTAAATAACTGAGAGACGGACACACGGAGTTTAGTGTCTCGATTTCATCAATCATGCCCGTGGTGGTCACGCAAAGAAGTTACACGCAAATTTGCCTAAAACGTGTTTTTCTCAAAATAGAGTTTCCAAAGTCGGAGGTCAAAATTACTGAAAAATGGCCGAGTAATAAATAAATATTTTTCCACGACGAAATATCTCCTGTTTTGAAATAAACAGTGGTCGCAAACAGTCGTCTCTTGGCTCCGACTTCTCTGTTGATATTTATAACATCAAAGTCGTAGATAATTTCGTCTATCTTGGAACCATTGTTGACATCAACAATGTCAACTTTGAAAATCACTCTTGCCAGCAAATGTTACTTCAAACTGAGTCGGCAATTAAGAAGTGAAATCTCTCGATGAACAAATCCCAAACTCTATAAATCACTCATTATTCCCGTCCTTCTATGTGACATCATTTGATCAGTCGGCCTTAGGAGTGTTCGGGAGAAAGCTTTCGCGGAAGGTTTATGGTCATTTGCGCTTCGAAAGTTTTCGATTCAGTACCCGCCTGTGGAAAGAGGGAAAAATAAAATTTAGGGGAGGATGATTATCCAGGTTGCATACTAAATCTTAACGCATTCAAATATAAGTATCACCTGAATATGTGTGTAGATGCAATTATAGAAGCAAAGATATTTTATAGAAATGTTTCTTACAAACACGCGGCAAAATTGTTTATACTTTTTGTACATGCAATTTGGTTTGACCTTATTCACTATTCCGCCGTGGAATATGTTACAAAGGCCACGCTACGGGATTTCATTGAAACAATCATTTGTGTAATGTGCGTTTGGAGATATGAATGCTCACAAATATACACATTTATTGCTCTACGTTTTGTACGGGTATCTTTGTTTATGAAAACGAAGATTGGTATTGTTCTGTTGATTAATAACTCTACAATACTTTTTATTTTATATCAGTATAAGCTTTCATTTTATTAATTTTATTTAAAACTATGTAGGAAATCCTCTCAAAAATTGTGGCTTGCGGAAAACTTCGTGTGCTATTACCACGTTTATTAGAATAAAGAAACTCCTCTTAAAAGTTTGGATATAGCAACTAGGGCTTTTAAAATTATTCGAGTAACACGAAAACCGATTACTCGAATATTCGGTTATTAACCGTTCGCSTGAATATTAACTGATTTATACTAATCGAATAGTTGTAGCATTGGGTCATTACATTGTAATTATTCGAATAGTTAGTTGCGAG
>NW_017535498.1:6805-8060 GCF_001853355.1 Bactrocera latifrons
ATTGGCGCCACGTAGCGAAAAGAAGAAACGACTGGCGCGCTGTTGTTAACTCGGCTATAATCGCGTAAGCGGTGACTACGCCAATCAAGAAGAAGAAGAATTGTTTGAAATCCAATCATCCTTTGTATTTGAGTTTTAAATATGTGAAAAACTCAATTTTTCTTTGAAAAGAATTGTTGCAGATGAAGATTTACTATTCCAATAGTGGACAACGAACCGTCCACTGAATAGTCGAAAATGAGCTGATACGAGTCGTAGTCGAATATTCGATGACTTATACTGCAAACCAAATATTATTATACGAATAACGCCTTATCTGGTTAATCCAGTTGGGCGATATGTGAAATACCCATAGCTCTAACAGAAACTATTATAATGATAATATTATTTCGTTTAATTTCTATACCCTGATACCTCAGGATATATTAAATTTGCCACGAAGTTTGTAAAACCCAGAAGGAAACGTCGGAGACCCTATAAAATATTAAATATTTAAATCATCAGTATGACAAGTAGAGTCGCTTTAGCTTGTTTGTCTGTCTGTATATACGAAAACAAATCTTTCAGCCTTTGAGATATCGATCTAATCGATCCCCCAAGAAGTTGCTCATTTGTCGGAATTGTCGATATTCTACCACTATAGCATATGGTTTCCATACAAATGGAACGATCAAATGATCATATAGAAAGCTTTTTCATTTGCGAAACATCCTTAAGGAATTAGGAGTGGGTTATTTTTTAAGGTAATGGTGCAATCTCCGAAGAAGTTGATCAAAGTTCTTATAATATAATATTATTATTGCTTCGGTGCATGGCTCCATAACTCAAACGCAAAATAAAAACAGGAAAATATCTGCGAGAAACTAAAAACGTATTACGTATGGGGCAAAATTATTTTATTTTTCACCACATATATAATATAGTATATATAAAATATAGTATCTTTGGTTGTATTTGTTGCTTATGCTGTTTATTTACTAATGTATGGTAGAATGTAGCGATAAAGCTTGATATTTTTATCACTTGTTGCTTTTATTTTGCCGTAGTATAACTTCACTTGAAGAATTATGGCAGCTAAAGACGCAAGTCGCTATTCCAGGGGGACAGAGTGAACATAGAAATCATTAAAATTTTGGAACTTGTCAGATAGAGTGTACCCATGCTTACATGACGATTGCCGGGCCAATGCAAAATTATAATTTAAGAGTGCTTATATAWCACAATGTGTTTGTCGCTTCGCACTTATGTCTATATT
>NW_017535499.1:0-3083 GCF_001853355.1 Bactrocera latifrons
CATGAATTAGTGAAGTTATTTCTATCAGGCAAGTCTCAAGTCCATTGCTCAATATGTTAATACTATAATCAAAAAAAAATTTATTTTGATCCTTGATATAAGAATGTAGAATTTTTCCAAATGCACTTCCGTTATAGTTTTACGAAATCTCAAACATCGTGAAAAGAGCATATTTACATGAATTTGTGAAGTTATTTCTTTTATGCAATTCTCAAATCCATAGCTCAATGTGTTGGTACTATTATTAATAAAAACTTATTTTGATCCTCGATTTTAAAAATAAATATCAGAATGTTTAATTTTTTCAACTGCACTTCCGTTATAATTTTACGAAATCCCAAACAACATGAAAAGAGCAAATTTCCTTGACTTTGTGAAGTTATTTCTTTTACGCAATCCAAAAATCCATTGTTAAAAGTGTTAATACTAGTAACAAAAAACTCATTTTTATCCTTGATATAAGAATCTGGATATTTTCCAAATGCACTGCTGCTATAGGTTTACGAAATCTCAAGCATCGTGAAAAGAGGAAATTTACTTCAATTTGTGAAGTTAACTATTTTAAGCAATTTAAAAATCCATTTCTCTATGTGTTAGTACTAGTAACAAAAAACTTATTTTAATCCTTGTTGTAAGATTATGGATATTTTAAAAATACACTTCCGTTATAGTTTTAGGAAATCTCAAACATCCTGAAAAGAGCGAATTAGCTTCAATTTGTGAAGTTAATTTTTTCATGAAATTCTGAGCAAGGGTCTCAATGTGTATATTCAAGTAACAGGAGAATCGATTTTGTATTTATATTCAATTATATTAAATGTATATTCAAGTAATCAAGTATCAGAATGTGGAATTTTTTCAAATGCACTTCCGTTAAAGTTTTACGAAATCTCAAACAGTGTGAAAAGAACAAATTAGCTTCTGTTTGTGAAGTTAATTATTTTACGCAATTTTAAAACCCATTGCTCAGTGTGTTAATACTAGTATCAAAAAAAATTTATTTATATCCTTGATATAAAAATGTAGAATTTTTCCAAATGCACTTCGTTATAGTTTTACGAAATCCCAAACAATATCAAAAGAGCAAATTTTCTTGAATTTGTTAATTTATTTCTTTTACSCAATTCTCAAATCCAATGCTTAATATGTTAATACCAGTTCATTGATTGATTTTGATGCTTGATGTAAGAATGTGGAATTTTGCATTTCCGTTATAGTCTTATGAAATCTCACACAACGCAAAAAGAGCAAATTAGCTTCTCTAGGTTTTAAATGAAACGCGCAGCCGCAGTATTCGTCTTAACGATTGAACAGTTTATTGAAAAGTAACAAAATGGAATCGGAAACAATATATTGCATGTAAGTATGCACGAATTCGAAATTGAACATATGCATTGTCATTAGCAGGGTTGCTTTTTCAAGTAACATTTCAATGCAGATGTTCTTACAAATACTTTGTATCTTATTTCATATTCAATAACCCCAAAAGCTCGCTGTGCTTCTTCTTTGGTAAATTCTTCGTCAATGTGTCAGCTATCATCTGGTTTGTTGATACATATTCCAATCTGATTTCCCCTCGTTCAACTATATCTCGCACAAAATGATACCTGATGTCTATATGCTTAGTCATTGCATGGTGCACTGGATTCTTTGCAAGGTGCTGAGCACTAAGGTTGTCCCCATATAACACTGTTGATGTTCGTACATCACCACAACCTATTTCTATAATTATGCGTCTTACATGTAACGCCTCTTTTACTGCAGATGACATAGACAAATATTCTGCCCCGATGCTACTAAAGCAACACAATCTTGTTTTTCTGATTTCCAGGAAATCGCACCACCAGCTAAGAAAAACACATAGCCAGTATAAGATCGGCGGTCAATTCTATCGCCGACCCTGTCTGCATCTGCACACCCCTTCAGTGGTTCATTGCATGCACGATAATGCATTTTCTTATCTATAGTTGCAGCCAAATACCTCAGTATATGCATTATACCCGCCTGATGTTCACTATGCGGATCTTTGTTACGCTGTGCTAGTTTTGCTACGGAATGGACAATATCTGGCCTCGTCGAAAGTGCTAGCCACATCAGCGCGCCTATTGTAGACTGATAACATGTCTGGTCTATCTTCCTGCAAACATCGCTGTCACATGCCACTTGAAAACCAACATCTAGTGGTGTATATGCCGGTCTGCATTCACTTATACGATGTTGCCGTAACAAAACTTTTATGTACTGTGACTGCCCAATTGAAATTTCGCCCAATTCGCCGTCTCGCTCTATCTGCATACCAGGAAACATATGGAGAGAACCTTTGTCGACGTACTCGAACCTTTCACATATTTTTGCTTTAACGTCAACCAACACTTCCTTTGACTGGCATGCTAAGAGAAGATCGTCAACATATACAAGTATCAAACAAAGATTACCTTTTCTGTCTTGCTTATAAAGACAGTGTTCACTCTCACACTGAGTAAAGTCCCAATGTCACGCAATGCTCTATCTAGCTTCGAATTCCATTCCCTGCCACTTTGTTTCAGACCGTATATAGCCTTGTTTAATCGCAATACCTTACGCTGATTATCGCCACTACATTAACCCTTCGGCTGCCTCATATAAACAATATCTTTCAGCTCGCTATTTAAGTATGCTGTGCCTACATCCAATCGGTGCAGGACCATTTTTAAATCTGCAGCCGACGCCAAAACTAACCTTATGGTTTCAAAACGACAAACCGGAGAGAATGTGTCAATATAATTAACACCGAACTGCTGCGAACAACCCTTCGCGACCAAACGCGCCCTATAGCGTTCAATGTTGCAGTGCTTATCTCGTTTAAAGCTATATACCCACTTGCAGCCAATAACCGACTGTCCCTTAGGCATATTTACAAATGACCATGTAGCGTTTGCACTGAGAGCCTGGTGCTCCCTGTYCATCGCATCTTGCCACAAAAACGCCTGCTCACTTGCCATCGCTYCTTCATATGTTTGTGGAATTTCAACATCACTTGTGTTCATAGCATTCAACACATTATATTGCTTCTTAGGACGCCCTGGCCTACCCGTTCTCACCAA
>NW_017535499.1:3663-6230 GCF_001853355.1 Bactrocera latifrons
GCCCGAATGTACCAGCATGCTCCTGGCCATTTCAACCAACGTACGATTCGCCCGTTCCGCTACACCGTTCTGCTGTGGAGTGTAGGGAACCGTCAACTGTCTTACAATACCATTTTTCTCCATATATTCATTGAATGCGCTGTTGATAAATTCACGACCGTTGTCGCTTCTGACTGCTTTTATTTTCTTGCCCGTTTTGCCTTTCTACCATAGTGCAAAAAGTCACAAACTTCTCAAATACTTCTCATTTTGATTTCAAGAAGTACACGAAAATTCTCCTTGACATATCGTCAATGAATGTCAAAAAATATTTTGATCCACCCAGCGATTGTGTATCAAACGGCCCACATACATCTGTATGTATTAACTCTAACACGTTCTTTGATCTATTTTCTGTTGCTTTTGGATGTGGCTCTACTTGTATTTTACTTATCTTGCGTGTTTTACATGCCAGCTTCTGAGAAAAATTCACTTCATCCATCCCATGTACCAACAATTTATTTCGAAGTTCTGCCAAACTCGCATAATTCAGGTGCCCATACCTATTATACCAAAGTATTGCATTACTCTGAATGATACTGAAACAGCTGTTGCATTTATTTTCGAAGWTAAGCAAGTTGTTTATTTTCACCATAGCTTGCTTGTTTGTGAAACTGACATCGCATCCCATTTCAAAGGCACGACCGACTGAAATAAAATGTCCCCTCATACGTGGAACGTATAACACCTCGTTTAATGTCAATTCAGTAGTGTCTGTAAAAATCTTCACGCTGCCTCGCTACCCTGTGCCTGCAAACTGTTCTCACCTGCTAACGTGATCAACTCAGAATGTTCCACAAAGTTCGAGAACATGTTGCGATCGCAACACCTGTGTGCTGTTGCGCCACTGTCCAAACACCATTTCATTCTGTTAAACATGTTGCAGCCCGATGTTGCTAACACAGTAAATGGATACTGTTTCTGTTGCTTAAACTTGTCATTTTGTTGCTCACTCCCCTTAGCAACACAATTTGCCTTATGTGCCCACGCTTTCCACAACGAAAGCAAATGACATTTTCTGACTGTTTGCCTGCAAATWTTTTTTCGCTGCCCTGTGCCGACTTCGCTGCAAATTCCTGCTGAACGCTACCTTCAACTTTTRTGACTGCGTCGCCCATGTTGACTCTACGTTCGCTTTCTTCGAGAAGTTTTAGCTTCAAAACATCAAATATTGGCAGACTATCTCGCGTTTCCATTTCAGTGAAAAAGTTTTCAAACTCTTTTGGAAGACTCGATAGTAATAATATGGCAATAAGCTCATCATTGAGCGAAATGCCCACTTCAGCCAACTTATCTTTGTCCGTGGTAAACGCATTTAAGTACACTGCTAAATTTTCACCTTCAACCAATTTGAGATTAAGCAGCCTCTTATACTATACCTTTCTACCGGGGCCGCTTGGCTGGTACACTTCCCTAAGCCTTTCCCATGCATCTGCTGCCGTCTTATATTTCTTCAAATAATTTWATTGTGAGGGTTTTACACTGAGTGTAATCATCGCAAGTGCCTTCTCATCCTGCGCCGTCCACTTCGCCACAGCCTCAACATCGGTGCCTGCTTCTGGCCTTGGGGACTCGCCCGATGCAAGTTTCCATAGCTCTGCATGTACCAAGACAGTTCGCATGTCGATACTCCAAGAATCAAAATTATTCTCATCCAATTTCTCTATTTGGTACATAGCACTCATCTTTCTAATTTATAACTTTACTTTGTTCACCGTTACTTATAGCGGGGCCTGGGCCCATAACCTGAAGGTTTTAAATGAAACGCGCATCCGCAGTATTCGTCTTAACGATTGAACAGTTTATTGAGAAGTAACAAAATGGAATCGGGAACAATATATTGCATGTAATTATGCACGAATTCGAAACTGAACATATGCATTGTCATTTGCAGGGTTGCTTTTTCAAGTAACATTTCAACATTTCTTTTACGCAATTCTCAAATCCATTCCTCAATATATTAATACTGTAATCAAAAAAAATTTATTTTGATCCTTGATGTAAGAATGTGGAATTTTTCCAAATATATTTCCGTTATAGTTTTATGAAATATCAAACAACGCGAAAAGAGGTTCAATTTGTGAAGTTAATTTTTTCATGAAATTCCGATATCGATTATTCAATGTGTATATTCAAGTAACAGCTGAATCGATTTTAAACCTAAATTTCAGAATGTGGAATTTTTTCAAATGCACCTCCGTTATAGTTTTACGAAATCTCAAACAGCGTGGAAAGAGCAAATTATTTTTAATTTGTGAAATTAGTTTTTTTACGCAATTCTAAAATCCATTGCTCAATGTGTTTATACTAGTAACAAACAAGTAAGGAAGGGCTAAGTTCGGGTGTCACCGTGGTTTTGAACGGATTTCAACCATATTTGGTGCATGTSATCACGGTGTTAAGAAAATATTATATACCGAATTTCATTGAAATCGGTTCAGTACTTCATGAGAAATGGTTTTTGGTCCATAAGTCCATTTWAAAAAAAAAAGGGTGGATGCATCCTTCTGACATTGCTTTCGTAAAAT
>NW_017535500.1:0-6198 GCF_001853355.1 Bactrocera latifrons
TTAACTCGGCTATAGTCACGTAAGCGGTGTCTACGCCAATTTAGAAGAAGATATGTAGACTTTTTTATCCCAAAACTCCCTTGAGGCGAGACAAAGAAGTCGTCTCCATTTACCCTTGTGTATACAACACACCCACTACAACAGAAAACCAACAAATTAYATTCAAGTATTTACATATTTGCAAGTCTTTCCAGCAAAATAGGTAAGAAAAAGGCATAAAAAACCAAAATTCCAATGTACATATTTACATATGCACTTACGAAAATCATACTTATAAAATACATAAATGCAACAAACATAAATTAGTACTTACTAACACATACATACAAACATTCAAATTAATATACTGAGGCATATAGGCTATGTTCGCAAATGCATCATGACGGGCATCATGACGATTGCATAACAAACAGAACGTTCAGAAATGCCAATATTGCAGCACTGCAATAATCAAGCGTTCAAAAAGACAACACTTTTATCAGCTGTCACTCATAATTTCTATCAAAAAATTGTTTACTGCATTTAACTACGATGTCTGACGAAAAGTAAGTGCAAAACTGTTTTATTTTAATTTTTGTATTGAAATTTAGTTAAATTATGTTAATAMTAATTGTATAAAGTTTTATTTTTAAATTTTTAGTGAAAATSTCAGTATTGCGGAGACACAGTTATTGCTGAGAGTACGGTTGAATATGGAGGACGAATTTAAATCGGGTAGAAGRAACAAAAATGTATTGTGGAAGAAAGTTGTGACCGACGTTAAAAATGTAAATCCACATATAATACTGGACAGTCAATAGACGGCCATTTTGTTTCGCTTTTAAGATTACAAATGGCTTGGATTGTTTTGTTAAATACACGATGTGATGTTCCTTTTGCAATGTTGAAGCGAACCGAAAGCTGTCGGAACGTCACACTGTTATTACATAGCTTCTATAATGTCGTTYACCGACAATTCTCTAACGAATGACCATCACGGCCAAGCCTTGCAGTTACCCAGTGTGGAGTCAAAGCCTTTCCAAAACCTAATTAAAGTGAAACTATAAATTATTAATTTTCATAAAACTTAAAAAACCGTACCTTAAAAGTGGCCCAATTCATTCGGAAATGKAAATAGAAAATGTCATCGGGAAACGACTTTATTGTTTTAATAAAACATTTTTCTTTTTAAAGACAAACATTTGTACGAACAAATTTTTCTTTTTAACTTCAATACCCTCCCGTTTTCTTAAATTTAAAGAAAATCTATCATTTCTTTGCTCACAAATTTCGTCTATACCTCTTTTACTASTGCTTATATACAAGGACATACACATAAAATATATATAAAATCGCAACTAAACACAATAGTGCGGTTAACAAACAGCGATCAAAGCGTATTTTAGTAAATTTACGGGAAAAATCACTCTTATTTGCTTAAAAGAGTTTTCGGCATTTATCAGATATATCTCATAAAATTTTTATTCTAAATGAGCACAGATTCAAAAGAATCTAAATCAGGTCAATCTCTAACAATTCCAAAAATGGCTGACGACGATAAACAAAACACACCTGCAGCAGGTGCACGGTAAAAAGCAAAATATATCAAAAGATCATACCATATCGATATTTATCAGTGTAAATGATAGTTTTAAAAGATATTGCACAAGATTTCAGGCTTCTCCTATTACTGATATCACGGAATCAGTTTTGAATATAAAACTAGAAAGTGTTAACAATCACGCTTTCTGCCAGCGTACGATACAGTACTAGATACAGAACTCCCAGAAAGCAACAGCTTCGGCGACAGACAAACAAGTTTAGTAAGGCCAAGTAGAGCCACTACTCCCCCTCCCAGAGTAGTTACAACACCAAAAGAAGACCTAGAAAGGGGTTACATGTGTTTCCCAGTTTCAAAAAATTAAATTCTATAACATCTCTAGAATATTGTCCTAAATTTTCAAGTTGATCCGACTAATAGTTTCGAAGATACAACCTAAAAAAATTGGACGCTCGAGGTAAGGTATAGACTGAGGGCGCAGTAGGTAAAACTTTAAACGCGTTTTTCTCAAACCTATGCTTTCAAAGTCTGTTATCAAGATTTCACGCGAACTTTTTTATTACCAATATTTAAAAAAAATGAGAAATGTTCATCGAAATTGCATTTATTTATAAAAAAAAAGTCTGCCAAAAATCCAATTTTAATTTTTTAATTGTCTTTACTAAAACAAGTATTTTTCATTTTTTGTGAGATGATCATGAAATAAGTTCTGCTGACAACGCGGACTCACCTTTTTTAATAGGGACTGCCGGAAATGGCTTGGTAATGACTGCCATTTTGATATTTTTGTGTATTCATTAAAATATTTCATTTTTTATATGTAAAAAAAATATTGAAAAAAGGCCTTGCCCAAGGAAACCCATGTAACCCTTAAGGCATGAATCTAAAAGTACCAGCTTGTGATACTGAAGTTTTTAATGGAGTTTATGACCAATGGCCGTCCTTCCGGGACATGTTCACTGCCATTTATATAAACCATTCTAAACTTTCACAAGAACAGAAGCTATACCATCTTAGGTATAAAACAAAAATGGAATCAGGCAGTACGTCAAGAATTCGCTATAAATTACAAAAATTTTAAACTGTCTTGATAAGCACTTGTCGAAAGGTATGAAAATGAAATTGTTATGATAGAAAACCCAATAAAAAGTCAACAAGAAACTAGCCAGGAATTTAAAAATTTATACTCGATAGTGACCAATTATTTATCAGTGTTAAAAACACAAAATATCTCTACAAAGCTGTGGGACCCTATGATAGTAACCATTTGTGCAGAAATACTGCCAAATGCTGCGTTACTACGAGGGGAAAACTAGTGGAAAGAAAAATAATGCCCACCAGGCAACAGATGAAAACATTCCTCACTGCTCAGTACGAGATAGCTGATCGAATAGAAAAAAAAACTATAAACCAAAAAGTTATCCAATTGACTCAACTAAAACCTTGTTCAAAGACAAAGCCAGTAATAACAAACAATATAATAGACACGTTAACAAAAGTCACACATTCGTTCCAAATCAAAGTAGTCGATGGCAATCATTGTGCGAACTATCTAAGAGAGGCCAATAATAAGATAATTAATTACAAAAATTATCCGTTTGAAATAGAAACAATCTGGTCCGTCAACACCAACTTTGCATAAACTGTCTGTCGAATTCTCATTGAAAAATTCAATTGTGTATACTGTGAACGAAGGTAACACTCATTGCTTCATATTAATTTTCAAAATATGAAGAAAAATCAATTTAAAAAAACCACGAGGTTAGTCGCTAAAACTAAACCAAGTAATCTCAAAACCTCAAATCCCGCAAAAAGGGAAGAAGAGCAATGTTGCTCTAAAACAGCAAAAACTCAAGCACTTAATTGAGAAAATAAAGACAAGATTATTTTACCCACTGCGGTCATCACAATTGAACATAATGGTGATTTATTCAAACTAAGAGCGTTAATCCTCTGCTAATGGTAGTCACCTTGCCGCGGGGCTTAGTCGCAAGGCATACTCGGCACCCCCCAACCGGTGTGGGTGGTGCTGACTAGCAGCCGAATTGGGGTGTAACTTCCCCATTAAAACAAGCAGACCCGAAAGCTCACATCGCTGAGCCAAGGGTATTACGAAGAAGATGAATACGAACAAAACAACAACAACAACTACGACCACTGGCGAATCGACAAGGCAACGCACAAGTACAATGGCTACGGAACACGGTAGGGCAGTGGAGAAGACAGGGGGCGCAGCTGTAGGCAGGGGAGGTCAAATAGCTAAGCGTAAGTTCAGCTACCTTGATGCTCTCTCGACAGAAGAGCGGGCGCTGTTCGAGGAGCTGCCCTCTTGCAGCGACGCCCGGCGTGCAGCAGCGGCGATGACCGCGGATGCAGCCCAAAGCACCACCAAGGCCCGCCGAAATAGTTCTAGCCGCTCAGACTCGGGTGAGTCTCATCGGGCAGCGGCCGGTATTGCACGCAGGAGGGGAGGGCAAAGATCTCTCCCAACAGCAGAAAAATCAGACGGGTGCGATGACCCTTGAAGGAAGGCCTGCCTCAAGCGGCGAAATCCCTGGCCAAAAGTCTACGCATATACTGGGACATCCCCCACGTCTGTGTGTGCGCAAGGCAGGCAGTCTATGGACCGTGGCCAGGTTACTGTATAACTGACCGAAATGCGGTGTGACGGGAGTAGCCCCCCCGTTCCAAAAGGCTGAGAGACGGCGGCACGAGAGCGACCGGACGTCAACCATCAGCTCCGGCTCCTCCCAGGGTGGAGGAGGTGCGTCGCAGGTATGCGGATGCTGTCAAAGGTATCCCCATGGCTGTACTGCCTCAAAACTATCCGGCGGAGTCGCTGGTGTCAGAGCAGCTCACCGTACTCTAAAATATCCTCTTGGAAGAAGTATTCAGAGGCGATGAATACGCAGCGTCCTTCCTTGGGGTAGAATTCAGAGGTGGCATGTTACAGGTGGACTGTATGGGAGAGTTGTCCGCCAACTGGATGCGGGAATTTGCCCCAAAGCTAGGAGATTGGACCGGTCCTGTCCTCTGTGCAAAAAGGGCGAAGGATCTGCCGGTCATGCACAGAATGACAATGTTCCTCCCCCGCAACGATGACAAGCCGTACGAGTTTGCCCTGGGGCTGATTAAGAACCAGAACCGGGGCCTTAGCATCGCGGCCTGGCGCGTTGTCAGCAGCCAGTTACAAGAAAAAGGTGACCTACGAGGATGGAGATTGTACCTATACATTGATGACGAATCGTACATGTACGCCCGTGCTGCAAGCTTCCTCCTGTTTTACAGGTTCAGCCAGAGAACTTAAAACATAGAGGAGGTGCAGGTTCGATGTCGAACATWTTATAAGATTGTAGTAGGGAATTCACCTCACAACCACAGAATTCACGCAGTGAAATGTTAGCATTTTTAACTGTTCTCTCACATACTCAAACAGAGAATATGAAGAGAAATAAATATACATATGTATTTTCGGCCTATAATGACATGCCATATATGGCCAAGCAGAGAATATTGAAGAAAAATAAGTTCTTCGGTATTCCATTTTTAACAACGAAAAGCGCGTACAACACACATCTATCACACAAAGAACATAAAGACATTTCCTATTGGGTTCTCTGTCTCACATACCCAAGAATACGAAGGGACATAAATATATGTATGCATGCCCATGATCACACTTCCAAACAGAGAATATTGAAGAAACATAATTTCTTTGATATTCCATGGGAAATTTGCAAAGCTGAAACAAAAATGTGATTTTTCTCAAAAAACTACATTGTGTGCAAACAATATTGGCACGCCCCTGGTAGGAATAGAAAAGAGTTTGAAGGCTTTCATAAAAGCTCTTCAAATTATCTAACGAACGCTCTTTACTTGACTCACTTCGTTCAAATACTTTAGCCGCTAGAGCGTTTCCAAAGTTGAAACAAAAATGTGATTTTTTTCAAAAAACTACATTGTGTGCAAACACTCTTGCGACGCCCGTGGTAGGAATAAAAAAGAGTTTGAAGGCTTTCATAAAAGCTCTTCAAATTATCTAAAGAATGCTTTTTATTTGACTCACTTCGTTCAAATACTTTAGCCGCTAGAGCGTTTGCAAAGYTGAAACAAAAATGTGATGTTTTTCGAAAAACTACATTGTGTGCAAACACTCCACGCCCCTGGTAGGAATAGAAAAGAGTTTGAAAGCTTTCATAAAAGCTCTTCAAATTATCTAAAGAATGCTTTTTATTTGACTCACTTCGTTCAAATACTTTAGCCGATAGAGCGTTTGCAAAGTTGAAACAAAAATGTAATTTTCTCAAAAAACTACATTGTGTGCAAACACTATTGGCACGCCCCTGGTAGGAATAGAAAAGAGTTTGATGGCCTTCATAAAAGCTCTTGAAATTATCTAACGAATGCTTTTTATTTGACTCACTTCGTTGAAGTACATTAGCCGCTAGAGCGTTTGCAAAGTTGAAACAAAAATGTGATTTTTCTCAAAAAACTACATTGTGTGCAAACACCCCCTGGTGCCCCTGGTATAAATAGAAAAGAGTTTGAAGGCTTTCATGAAAGCTCTTTAAATTACCTAAACAATGCTTTTCACTTGACTCACTTCGTTCAAATACTTTAGCCGTTAGAGCGTTTGCAAAGTTGAAACAAAAATGTGA
>NW_017535501.1:0-1196 GCF_001853355.1 Bactrocera latifrons
GGTGCACACTCAGAAGATATTGAAAAAAAAAAATTAGATTGGACTATATAGCATATAGTATAACTTCTTCTTCTTTACTGGCGTAGACGCCGCTAACGCCATTATAGCCGAGTTAAAAACAGCGCGCAAGTCGTTTCTTCTTTCCGCTAGCTGGCGCCAATTGGAGATTCCAAGCGAAGCCAGGTCCTTCTCCACCTGGTCCTTCCAACGGAGTGGAGATTTCCCTCTTGCTCTGCTTCCTGCGACGGGTACTGCATCGAATACTTTCAGAGCTGAAGTGTTTTCGTCCTTTCGGACAACATGACCCAGCCAGTGTAGCCGCTGTCTTCGGAGATACCAATTCAGACATAGCGGCATAAAGGCAGCTCCTTTTCGTGCTGTCGAAAGTAGCTTTGAAATCGACGAAGAGGAGTGTGTGTCGATTCTCATTTCAGGGGTCTTTTCCAAGATTTGGTGCATGGTGAATATCTGATCAGTTTGCCAGGTCTCAAGCCACACTGATAAGGCCCAAACAGTTTTTGACGGTGAGCTTTAATATTTTACACAATACACCCACTTAAATTCCAATCGATGGGCATACTTTCATCCAACTATATTTAACAAAGAACCTGATTGAATAGCTCGGCCGGCAATCCATCGATTACGATTAGGGAATTGGATTCACCCTCATGCATTCACTGCCATTCAGCGGGCTGGAGAAACGTTCCCTCCACAATTTCAGTATGCTCTGGGCATCGGTTACTATTATATTAAATACAATATACTAGTACATAAATATTAAGTTATTTTACTATTTTATAAAACTCTGATAATGCCAGCGGAAACGCTTATCATCCAAAAATCTTGATTAAGCAACAAATAATATATTATTCTCTGCGTATGTATATTAACTATAATAGCGGGTGTTCGCGTTCTTTCGAATCATTCCCCATTAAATGAAATTGATTTAATTAAATTTGAGTTACTGTATTTTTTTTTTTTCAAATTTCCTTAAATCGAGTCACCTTTTATAACTAGTGTCTATATATTTACTTCTCAGAACATCAACATCAACATTTTAACTTTTGCAGCTATAAAAGATGTATGCCAAGGTTGTTGAGATCTTTTCACGCCATTTGAACGACTTGTAGCTTAATAACAATTTCCTCAAATTTATGTGAAAGAGTTGAGAGAGCATGAAAATTTTTATGAAACGT
>NW_017535501.1:1526-5764 GCF_001853355.1 Bactrocera latifrons
GTGTTTTCGTCCTTTCGGACAACAGGACCTAGCCAGCGTAGCCGCTGTCTTCGGGGATACCAATTCAGACATCGCGGCATAAAGGCAGCTCCTTTTCATGCTGTCGAAAGTAGCTTTGAAATCGACGAAGAGGGGTGTGTGTCGATTCTCCTTTCAGGGGTCTTTTCCAAGATTTGGTGCATGGTGAATATCCGGTCAGTTGTTGATTTGCCAGGTCTAAAGCCACACTGATAAGGCCCAATCAGTTTTTTGACGGTAAGCTTTATATATTCCAATCGTTGGGCATGCTTTCACCCAACCATATTTAACAAAGAACCTGATGCATGATTTTTATCAGTACTTCGCCGCCGTGTATGAATAGCTCGGCCGGCAATCCGTCGATTCCGATTGGGGAATCGGGTTCACCTTTTCCTGGCGTTATGCATTCACTGCCATTCAGCGGGCTGGAGAAACATTCCCTCCATAATTTTAGTATGCTCTGGGCATCGGTTAGTATTATATTAAATACAATATACTAGTACATAAATATTAAGTTATTTTACTATTTTATAAAACTCTGATAATGACAGCGGAAATGCTTCTCATCCAAAAATCTGGATAAAGCAACAAATATTATTCTCTGCATATATTAACTATAATAACGGGTGATCCAAGCTTGGGGCGTTAGTATACATTTCTTTAAAAATGATGCCGGTTCCAGTTCTCCCCATTAAATTAAATTGATTTCATTAAATTTGAGGTTTCTGTATTTTTTCTTTGAAATTTCCTTAAATCGAGTGTCTATATATTTATTTACTTCTCAGCACATCAACATCAACATTTAAACTTTTGCAGCTATACAAGATGTATGCCAAAGTTGTTGAAATCTTTGCACGCTATATGAACGACTTGTAGGTTAACAACAATTTCCTCAAGTTTATGTGAAAGAGTTGAGAGAGCATGAAAATTTTTATGAAACGTGTTACCACGTAGAAAACTCTTTTTCAATATTTATATAACAAGATGGTCGCTTAAATACATGTGCTGATGAATGGAACGATTAGGGTTTAAATTTTTTTCTCAAATTACACGTTTTCTTTTTTTGCAGTGAAAATTTATTTTGTAGTTTTTTCTTGTTTGAGAGAAACGGCGCTACTAAACTTTACTAATAATCTGGACAAAGTGTATAGTAAATACATAAATTAATAAATATGGTGTTATTTTTAGCAATTTGTATGGCATAAAGATTTACCAGTATATTTTTAAAATGATGTCAGGAAGAAACACCTCTCAAATAAATTCCAGACTTGTTAATCAATCGGGGTTATCTGCGCAGAAAAGCGACTTTGATCAACCCCACTACAAATAGACCTTATAGCGTTTTCCATTGAGCGATTTCATTTTTGAGGAACATGGAACAACGGTACCCTCTGCCCTTAGAATACATCAAATTTTGGGTTTTCATGCGAATATTTTGTTTAGTAACGTACTCATTCAACCAAAAGTGAGCTTCACCGCTGATATACCGTCTTCGGTGCAAAATGTACGTTGCCTCTGAGGATGTGCATTATCTGCTAGAATAAACGGGTGGAAAACGCATCCAAGATTATTCTCCTAGGCGAATATGTTGATCGAGTATTAGACACAGCGCATGTTTGCGAAACGTTTCGACGTCCACAGGATTATTTGTTATGAAATTCAAACCAAAATAAATACATACCTATAACGTAACTGCAATCAAGCGTCATAAAAATCCTCATGTGTTAAAGAAACTTTCGGCACCAACTGGATTACATATAGTACTTATATATGTGTATGTATATGTATCACATTTGCCATTAGATGTTTGATTAACGGCGTTGGCATGGCAAGCGCAACTGGCGCCTTTTCACGTCACTTTCGAATATCATGCTTCAGCAGCATACAAAATGTTGATTCGTTAAATTTTTCTGCTCTCATAAACTTCAATTGTTTTATATATTTTTGTGTTCCTCGAGGTGTGCTGCCACATACTTGTGATCGAAGGCAGACACAAAGTGAAATGTTTCTGCACCGCAACTTGGTGCAATGTTGGCTTTTTCCCCTTCTCATATTTCCTTGCATTGCACCTACTTCTTTAAGTTGACTTTCTTTTGTCTGGTTTTATTTTTGTTTTGTGCTTTAACTGTTAGCGCCGTCTTGAATTAAGTTAATTTAAGGGTCTGAAGGTTTGACTTTCGTAGAAGGCGTTTAGTGGCTTTTTGTTTAACATTAGTTATTATTATTAAATAGTATACTCTTCCAACCTGTTGCTACGGAGTATTAAAATTTTGTTCACCTAACAGATGTTTGTGGCACTTAATAATAATCTAGCAAGATATATATAGCTAGATATAATTCAAATTTAAGTGTAATTCAAAATAAAGTTCCGCGCATCATAAAGGGATCTAAAGCTGTTTACTAAAAAGGAAACTGTCGACGAATTTGTCCGATGTTTTATTTAATTAATTTTTTTTTATTTACTTAATGTCATTCCACCATAATTCGTCCTTCATGTGTTTTCATGAATTTAATCACACAGATTAAGAGTACACTGTTGGGTGCGCTGTATTGTGGGCAAAAAAGTAGTAGTCTTAAATTGTAGAAATATTTATGTTATATTCCGATTTTTTATAATTATACATAATAATACAAAATTCCTATCCTGATAACTGGATAGCATACAAGAAGTCGTACACAAAAACTTTTAAAATGTCTATAAAAAAATTCCTTTGGCTTACAAATTTTTCTTTGAAGCGCTTTATCTTCGCCCTCCCCACTTAATTTGTACAGGTTAATCTTAACTTGTGAATGTACTTTGTTAAAGTTTTATTGTATGCTTGTTTATAGATTCCTATTTTGATATCATTATTGTGGTCATTATGTTTATTAGAGCGTTATTTTCCCAAATTTGTAAAATCTCTTTTGTCATTTTGTTCACTTGTGTGCTTTATTATTTTTTGTCTGTCTGATAACAGCAAGGTGGACATACAGGTCGTTATAACCGAAACACAGTAAAAGCTATTAAAAAGAAATATCACAAAAAGTAGGGGTTACTGCAATGAAATTGTCGCTGATATTCTGGCGTAGATGCAGCGCACAATGTACCAGTTTCGGTTCTGTTTTAATGAAGAGATAACATTGAGGCTGAGTAAAAGAAAATATATAAATAATGTTCTGATACATATAAAGATGTACCATTCTGGGGCACTTTGAATAACTCACAAAAAATACAATCCTCATCGTTCACACATTTTTCGTATATTGTCGGTGTACACAAACAAACAACTTTTATAAAGGTGACAAAACGTGTCGACTTGCTTGAGAGGAATAGCGTTGATGATTGCATAAATAGTCACGAACAAGGCAATATTAGCTATAACAAGTGGTATGAATGCAGTTTTTGGCTACACTCAATATTAGGCCATGGCGTATACGCAACAATGTCGACGAAAGCTTTTAAACATTAAAACTTTTTAAACTTCCCAACAAAGGCAAAGGTTGAACGATATTTCGTTGAGGCCATGCGGCCGCCTGATCGCAAAACTCACGCAAAATAAAAATGGCGTGGAAAGTTAGTTTAGCATATTTAATATATGTAAGTTTATTTTAAATCAAATTACTTTCGTCTATCGATAAGGTAAGCCACAAATTCACCCTTAAGTCTCCGCAACGCCTCCTACGACTATGTCTACTTGCAGTTCTTCTTGATTCTACTTGCAGTTAGCTTAACTCAAAACCAAGCATTTTACATAAAAACTGACTTACCACTTAAACGTTTACATAACTTTCGAACAGATGCATTTTGAAACAAATGATTTATGAAAATGCCTTTACTTTTTTCTATTCTATTCTGTCTTATTGCCTTTTGACGACTTTTCAGTGACTTTTTGAGCTGGGAAACTTTGCTTTCACCGAACATGTTGTGCATTAAAATCTAGTTATTTGTAGGCCAAGCGTGCTTTCAGCCATGCAACTGTCAACAACCATATGTAAAGCTTTTCGAAAGGAATATTATGAAATGTAAAAGTTCACTTTTAAAATTGATAAACGTAAATATTCTTTGAACTTTTATTCTTCTGATTTAGTTTGTCGTTGTGATTTGCAATTTTTCTGCAGCTTTTACCAAATGGAGTCTGCTATGCACTATTCTTCAACAAACTGGCATTTTTTTGAAACTAAAATTTTAAAATTCTTAATTTCATTTCATCTTTCATCAATATAATTATTTAACAATTTTA
>NW_017535501.1:5878-6862 GCF_001853355.1 Bactrocera latifrons
GATACATTAATATTAGATTACTTCACCAATCGATATGTTTTTGCAAATGACTCCCTTGGGAAGCTTTTCAACACCAAAGTGCCCATAAAACAAAAAGCTTTATAATACTATATATGTATATATTTAAGGCTCTGCAAAGTCCAGCCATGTTGTACAAAAAACGAGCTTAGCATACGCAAAAATATATATTTTTTTTGCTTCTGTATTTGAGTGAGAATAAACATTGGATGAGCGTGGTGCAGTCTGTGGTTATGGGATATAACAAACTGTTACTACACACTTATGTTGAACTGTGCCTCGAGGTTGGACAAAAGACAGCAACGAAGTTACGCCTTTGAACCGCCTTTGATAAAAAATGCTGTGAAATATCTCATTACAGGTCAGTAGGGTAATCTGGCTTGTTTTTGTGACATTGTATTTACAAAGAAACTTTTATTCTACAATAGAACTTCTTTCATATGTTATATGTGAGTGGATTTCTACATTAATTTTAAGGGTATAAAGAAACATAAAACGCAAGAAAAAAATAAAAAATTTAACCCTTCTGTTAACACAATTTTATTCAAAGAGTTCATATTTTTTTATTTGAATCATGTTAAGTGTATGTTAATTGTAGAAAATAGTTGAGATATGTATGTTTTAACGGCAATTTTCACAAATTAAGCTGCTGTGTTCCTTGCAAACAAATTTTGGCACGTACCACAAACAGCTGAATATTTGATCGAATTTTTTGTATGATGACAGAAGAAACATCGCTGTCGGTTTTTGGTGGATTCATTTCTGGCAGAAATACTAGAAGTAGACGCTTCTTCTGCAGATTTGGAGTATTTTGAATATTTTTTACTATATTCTTATCAGCAATTCCTCGCTGCAGTCTCTCTCTGCGGACAATATTTGGTTCGACCATTTGCTTTCCCAGCTCTTCAAGAAAAAATCTTCGCTTATAAAGCTTGTTGGTATTCCATGAGGGATTTATCTCTGTCC
>NW_017535502.1:0-1348 GCF_001853355.1 Bactrocera latifrons
CTCCAGGGTCAAGATGTTAGTCATCTTCAGCTCCATACCGAGTCAGTCCCGGTGAGCATAAAAGGGGAATTTAATGGTATGTTAGAGCGCGTTTCAGGAGWTTTTGCTGACCCAAACGAGAAACTACCATACAACACTAATATTGTGGCCACAATCCGTACTAGGGATAATGAGCCGACTTACGCAAAGTTCTATCCATAYCCAATGGGAGTCGCTGATTTTGTAAAAACAGAAATAGAGGATCTCCTCCAGAATGATATTATCCGACTTCGCGGTCGCCATACAACAATCMCATTTGGGTGGTAGACAAAAAGGGTTTCGATGAGAACGGAGTTAAAAGGAAAAGATTAGTAATTGATTTCCGAAAATTGAACGAGAAAACTATTGAAGACTCATATCCCATACCAAACGTAGGGGTAATATTATCAAACTTGGGGAAAAGCCCAGCTCTTCACAACCTTGGACCTTAAGTCGGGGTTTCATCAAATTGAGCTCGCCGAACGTGATCGTGAAAAACCCGCTTTCTCTGTGTGTAATGGGAAGTACGAATTCTGTCTTCTCTTTGGCCTGAAGAATGCACCTGGCATTTTTCAGAGGGCAATAGACGACGTTCTTAGGGAACAAATTGGCAGGTACTGCTTTGTTTATATTGATGATGTGAGCATTTTTCACAAAATAAGGAAGACCACTTGAAACACGTAGAGGCTATTTTAGTGAGTTTGCTTGAAGCAAATATGAGGGCTTCTGTTGAGAAATCAAAATTTTTTAAGGTAGAAMTTGAATACCTCGGATTTCTAATATCAAAAGGAGGAGTAAAAACATGCCCGCACAAAATTGAAGCAATCCAAAACTTCCCACAGCCAACAACATTGAGAGGTGTTAGGTCCTTTTTAGGAATGGCTGGGTATTACAGATGCTTCGTTCGTGACTATGCAAAAATTGCTAAACCAATAACTAGTATCCTTAGGAGAGAATTTGGTAAAGTATCGGCCTCTCAAAAAAAATTGAAATATCATTTGACCAGGAGCAAGTGAATGCATTTAATAAGTTGAAGAGTATACTAACATCAGAAGATGTTATGTTAGCTTATCCGGACTTTAGAAAGGCTTTCGACCTAACCACTGATGCTTCTTCACACGCCTAGAACACTTTGCAACAAACGAGCGAGAGCTTCTGGCAATCGTATGGGCTCTTAAAACCCTTACACATTATTTGTACGGCGTTAGGGAATTAAACATTTACACAGATTACCAACCCCTAACCTTCGCGGTGTCTGATCGTAACCCGAATCCAAAAATAAAGCGATGGAAAGCTTTTATTGAAGGATATAATGCCAAACTGCACTATA
>NW_017535502.1:2553-6576 GCF_001853355.1 Bactrocera latifrons
TGCTTAGCTTGACCTCGACCTCCACAGTTTGTAAGATTGTGGATTACTCACACTCAGACTACTTACCGATTACGAATGGTGACGTAGTTTTATGGAACTCGTACGATTACATCAGACATACGACAAACCTGACTGCCTACGCTGAATTGACCATTGACACTCGCTCAGCGCTAAAACTGTACCCAGAAAGCCACATGACGAAACTGATGAATGTTGACCTGGACCGAATCGACAAGTTTCTTCGGACAGTAATGGGACCGACAAGACATTCACGTAGCCTAAACATCTTGGGAACTGCTCTTAAGGTTGTGGCAGGCACGCCGGACTTCGACGATTTTCAGAAAGTAACTTTAGAGCTTGATAGGCTTAGGGGCAATAACAATCGCCAAGTAGCAATAAACTCAAAGTTCCAGGAACAGATTACCGATTTAACCAATACAGTAAATGAAATTTTAAGAATAAAAAAACTAGAACAGATAGATACCGGACACCTTTACGAAATTCTTTTGGCCCGAAATAGGGCTATTATTACAGACCTAGATAACATTATCTTACCAATTGCCTTAGCACAGTTGGGATTATTAAACCCAATCATTTTTGATAATATTGAAATTGGTTCAATCTTGAAGACCGAGTCTCTCAACAACTTAACTGTAACTGATTTGTTATTAGTMTCTAAGTTTAAAGTATTTCATGATAATAACCTTTTTCACTTCCTAGTTAAGTATCCTAGACCTAAGCTTATTTGTAAAAGAAAAATTGTATTACCAGTAGCTCACAACAACAAAATGCTATCACTACGCGACAACTCCGTAGCGGTTTGTGGTAAAGACATCTATTCCTTGGWTGGCTGTGCAGGAACTACCATGCAGTTTTGCAGATAATCGAACATAACAACTTGCGCTCAACAACTAGTAGCCGGCGTCACCGCAGAGTGTAGAACAACATTTGGCGAACTAGATCCCTTACAAGAAATTGATGATGGTATGGTCATCATAAACGACTCCACCGCCACGGTAACTTCTGAGAGCGAGACCATTTCGCAAAAAAAAGGTACTTACCTGGTAATGTTTCCTGATAAGGAAAGTATAAATGAAACAACCTTCGTTAACCGGAATGGCCTTCAAATAAAGGAAGCTGAAATCCCTTGGGCAACTCGGATAAATATAACTGGACACGATAACATAATGATCTTACCTTACTTGCGGCACCGGGTGCTAGTAAATCGCCAGCTGATGGAACATCTGGAACCGATGGGTACGAAAAAGGATTGACAACGCCGTCAATAATTCTCATGGTAATAATAATTATCGCCGTGCTTTTTTCCATAATAACATTCTATAAAAAGATAAAGCGATAGGCTGCAATAGTAAGAGTAGTAGAAAACATCACTCAGGTGTCAAAAGAAAGGTCCGAGGACGTCCCTCACTTAGGAGGGGAGGAGTTATCACGCGACGCAAGAATGTAATTGAAGGAGCCCCAAAATAATGCGCGTGGCCTGAGTCAGCAATAAGTTAGAATCATGAACGGAAATAACAAGTTTTAAGTTGCATTCAAAAGTTGCGCGTGAACTGAGTCAGCAATTATACGTTCTCACGTCTGCCAATACCATCAGCTCGCAAMAACACTACTGCTACGCAGCAGCGGCGGCAGCAACAGCAACAGATAGCTTGAGGGTAGTTTTTAATTAGAATAAGTTTCAGTTTTAGTTTTGGGTGCTCTTCGAGCTGGACGCGCTCCACTCGAATGCACGGAATAAAGATAAAAAAATAAATTGTTGATATTGAATAATTTGTATAAAACAAATAGTTTTAACCTTTATACTTATCTACATTATAGGCAACTGATATAATGAATGGCGAGAAAGTAAAGCAGAAGAAAAAGTCGATTTTGTAATTTTAATTTAAAAAATTAAGCAATTTACTTATTTATTTTCTAACATTTCTTTTTAGAGCACTGCATGGACTAAAGTGAGGCAAGATTTGGCGGCTGTGAGAGACCAAATCGCTGAAAGACGCAATAGACCATATAGTTGGTTGGGCAATTTGGTCTCTGCGAAAATGGAGGAGATAGTTCCTCACATGCGAGAAGACGCTCAATGGGTGGTCCAATGCCTTATGCGCCGTTTGGTACAAAATTCAAATAGACATCGTGATTCGCAGTTAAAATCCCCTCAGAACGACTTACTTCAGAATGCAATGAGTGGGATTTTTGAAGATAAAGATTTTGATGTTTGTAAGTAATGCACATTTATATAATTTATCAAATTACATAAGTAATAATAATTATAAATTTTTTCAGGACCGCTTAATATATATAATGAAGAAGAATGAAATGTGACTGGCATAAAATTTTAAGGCTGGCTTTTTTTTTTAAATACTAACGATATAGATATTTTTATATAATTTTTTTTTTATTAATTTAAAGTTACTTCACCGCTTGAGATACAGTTTTACAAGGGATGAAGATTTACTTGGCCAGCTTTAAAGCTATAACGCCATCGCCAATTCAGTATTATACAGTACTGTGTGATTTTACAAACTTAATTGTATGTCATTTAAGAAATTAATAAAAGTTATACATGCCGCAAAGTTGCAATTTCGATAACAATCGACTATGAAAGAGTTGTTGATAAGTACAGGATATCTGGATCTTATATTTGTGAATTTGTTACAATGAAAGAGTATGTGGTTTGTGTCTTCTGTTGTGTTACACATTTCGTGTGATTTGTTAGTATTTTGTTTATTTGTTTGATTTTCCTAGGTTCTATTCTTTTTTTGTTGTTATGGAACCATGGCTTATTGATTAAATTTGGAAATATTCTACCTTAATCTTTTCCTTTAAATAAAATTGTACTTTTGTATTCTTGTTCCCATTCGTTTTTTATTTTGTTAAATACTTCTTTTGTTGCATCTTTGATTGACCACGGTATTCTTAGTAGTTCTCCATTTTGTGCGGCATTTTTGGCTGCATTGTCTGCTTTTTCATTCAATTGGATATTGCTATGTGAAGGTATATGATGGATTTCTATTGCTTGAATTGAAGGTATATTTATAGATTCTATTATTTCCTGGGCAATAAAATTGTTGTTTTCGGAATCTTTTAATACTATAATACTGCTTAAGGTGTCCGTCAAAATGGCTATTTTTGTGAATTGTTGGTCAATTGAAAATTCTACAGCTTTTTGTATTGCTAATAGTTCTGCTGTCATGAAAGCAGTCTTTTTGTTACAGTAGAAAGATTTAGAAGTATTTGTATTTTTATGGATGAAGTCTGCGCTTGTTTCATTTTCTTTAATCGATCCATCTGTAAATAATATTTCGTATTGATTTGCTTCTAATTGTTGAATTTTTTCTTTGTATATATTGTTTATTATTGATTGGTTTGCTTCTTTTTTATTGGCGTAGTAAACCTTTAAAGAAATTATCGTTTATTCGTATTTTATTAGTATTTCTTGGGTTATTATGTACTGGTGCGATGTTAAAAAAAAATTATTTTGTATTTTTCATTTACTTTGAAATAAGTGGATTGTATAAACCAGATTTCTAGCTAGCAATATTTTTTTTTGTTGGTAGGTGTATGCAATACATTTAATTATTTCTTTGGCTGTTGCCAGCTCTAATCTATATTTAGGTGGCAGCTCTGCAGCCATATGATAAATGACATGTGTTGGAGTAGACCTAATTAATCCCAAACATCTTCTGAGGTTAGAATTGCAGCAAGTTGACAATTTTTGTAAGGCGGATTGCGAAATATTGGAAAAGGATGATGCAGCGTATTCCATTTTAGCGCGTGCAAAGGCTTTGTAGAATTGTAAAGCTTTAGTTGGTGTGGCACGATTCCGATTACTTTGGCGGAGGGGTAAAAAAACCGAATTTCCATAGAAATGGGGTATGTACGGATAGGGGAGCTYYTCCAKAGTAGGAATATCCAAAAATTAGATAAAAATTACTAATATTTTTTAAAATATTCACGTTTAAAATTTCAAAAATTTGCACTGCGAACACATGTTATTTCACTATG
>NW_017535503.1:0-6112 GCF_001853355.1 Bactrocera latifrons
TAAATCGTATTATAAAAGGTGGATGTTYACACAATATACAAAGGTTGGAACTCGGTATTAGCAGAACACGGCTTTTCGATAGCGGATCGCAAAAAGAAGTGTCGAACTCGTTTCTCCGTCCTTTTTTTGCTGTGGTGGAAAATGCAGTGGTATCGTAGTTGTGTCTGATGTGGATTGTAGGTGATTTCGAGGTGAGTGTGGTGAATGTAGCRTRTTAGTGACGTATATTTTAATGTGGTGAATGAAGAGTATTATTGATTATTTGCCGTRGTTAGTTCTTGAAATGGCGCTTGTGGATTATATATTGTGTGGAGCAGGGGACTGAGGCTMATTTTGCCACATATGCACATAATTTCCAAAGCCGACAATATTGTAATGTGGAATATAAAATTTACGTGGTCAAATATTTCATAATAATGGGAAAAGCTTCATGATTTCCAATGGTCACCACGGTTTTGTTTGCATATACAGGGTTTGTCCGGAAAGCAATAGGACTTCTTTTCTTCTGSCGCGACTGTACTTCGGAGTGTGCATGTACCGACTGGATTCGGCAGAGGGCGTTTCTARCAAACTAACGAGAGGCTGAACAGTTGTTTCCGAGCACCTGAATGTCAGGGCAAACATTTTCGCGCGACGTGTTTTTGTGCGTGGTGCAAGACAAAAATGCTGCATTCGTTAAAGCATAAGTCCGGGAATAATTCTGTGTGAAACTCGGTAAATCTGCAACAGAAATAATTGATATGCTCGAGCAGGCTTACCCAGATKTTGTTTTAGCAAGAAATGGTGTATTTCTCCAAGAGGCCAACGAAGGTGAACTTATGGATCTTTAAGTCTTTTTTTATTTCCTTGCYAGAAGAGGCCAATGAAAGGGAAGAATTTCTAAATGAAAGAAGGAATCCAAGCAGCATGCACCTCAGCTAGTGAGCTGAGTGTTGTTTTCCACCTTTGCGTGCGTTGTTTGAGGTAAGATTTGGATTTAATATAACTCCAGAGATACTACTATAGATGCCTTAAATCACTCGATCTTGGCGACTATTTGTGTCGGCCATTTCTTGAAATACGAAAGTCGCCAAACTTTGCAACGTGTCTTTGTTTACACTGAAAYGTGAGACTGCGTAGCGTTTGGGAAAAAAAGATAGAACAGCATTRAGTTATACTGCTCGCCACTCACGGCACCGGAATTGGCTGAATCATGCAACATCGGTTCTTAAACCACACGATGATTTGACTCATACTAATAGCGACAATTGTGTTTGTTGAGGAAACCATTTTGCCGGAAATAGAAGAGAAATACCAAAATCGATATCGCATGCTAACGAGCGGTAAATAAATAAGTTGTATACGTGTATGCTTGTATTCCTACGTACATACATATATAATAATATATAAAATTTTTACTATTTTCTTTTTTTTGTTTTGTTTTTATACACAGTTTTTTTAGTAAAAAAACACCCACAATAAAAATAAAAAAACAGCCTCGAATGAGAGACTCATATGTTGATTATGACCACTGCAAACGTATGATGGATTACRATTTTAAGCGATGCCCTTGGAATGCCGCTGCCSAGCTGGTTGATGTCCTCGTAAGCTTAACGGCTGACATCACTGCTGTTCAAGCAATGCAATGGACGGGGCAAGGACCGAAACGGKTACGTCCTTGTGGCTTATACTACCTTGGCTATATAAAGGTGGGAAAATTCGGTGTTGGGGGAGCGACTCCACGGCCGATTACTGGCGTCCACCCCGATGGATAAATACAATTCACATCGTTCCGAAGTTCATCAACATATCGCTCGTTTGCACCGACGCCCCGATGGAAGAAAAGGACGATGTCACAAAAGAGGCGCAGGTATGAGAGCTACCCGTCACAATGTCAAAATCGTGCTTGACAACTTTAACGTTAGGGTGGTCAAAGAATGTATCTTTGGCACAACGGTCGCTAAGTTCAGCCTCCATAATGAGAAACCTGCAAATAGGTTGAGCCTAAGGTCAGGGATGTTTTCTCTAAAACAAGATTCCAGCATTGAAAAATTCAATCAGAAAATTCATCAATATACCAGATATATATATATAGATCAACCATATTGTTGTAGACTGAAGACACGTCTTCAGTGTTTTTGACGTGCATACGGTCCGAGATCTTAGCATTGACTCCGACGGTAATAACATATGACGAGTCAACGTAGCGTGTTTTCGAGAGAAGGGTTTTGCATAAGATTTATCGTCCCTTGCACATTGCCCACGGCATATACCGCGTCCGATGAAACGATAAGCTGTATAAGATATACGACGACAATGACATAGTTCAGCGAACAGACAACGGCTACGCGGGCTAGGTCATGTCGTCCGAATGGAAGAAAACCCTCCAGCTCTGAAGGTATTCGACGCTATACCCGCCGGGGGAAGCAGAGGAAAAAGATAATCTCCACTCCRTTGGTGAGGAAGGACGTGACTACACTTTGCATCTCCCAATTGTGCCAAACAGCGAAAAGAAGGAATGACTGTTGCGCTGTTATAGACTCAGCTATTGCCGCCAAATTTTTTTTATACCATTTAACTATCAAAGAATTAGATGAACCATTTAAAATTCTAACGCAACTATAGGGGAATTACATTGATTTGCGTCACGTCAAAAATTATCACCAATTTTTTTTTAACTCGAATTCAGCACACCTTGGAGGTTCGCTGATTAAGCAACAAGCAGGATTTCGCACAAACAGATCGTYTTGCCCCCATATTGTCACATACCGCATTATAACGGAGCCAATAAACAAGCTCACAGYCTCCCACTGATACTCATGGACGTATTTTCAGGCTATTCTTTCTCTGTGGTGCTTATCAATTTTCTGCTTCCCGCTGAGCATTATTCTTGGGCGTGTAATTTCAAAGTTGTAACAACACACGTGTTAACTTCGCTACAAGTTTCTGTGCTTTAATTATCTCGCTTTTTTAGCGGAATGTCCCTAAGCCAAACTTAAAAAATAATATATAAACTCYTAGTTTTTCCCAAACTACCTAAAACTAAACAGAACAATCCAAAATTCCTTACTWTTTCAGCAAGTGATTCAACAAAACCAATATCGAAATTATCGTGTTTTCAGTGCCTAAAGCATTGGAAGCTATAAGTCAATGAAATAATTTCTATTTCCGAGCTACGAGATGGTAATTTGTTGTTGCTTGTAAAAAATCCAACAATKGCACAAAGGTTTTTAACTACAAGGCGATTGAATGGAATTTGCGAAGTAAGCTATCAAGATAACCTCAACTTTTCCAAAGGTAAAATATTTGCACCATGTGGGTGGCGACAAAGAGGGCATCGTATGCGATGCGGCTCTGCTGGTGGTAAAGGTGTGGTTACAGGTATACCAGTGAAAACTGCAGTTGATGGTGCTGTTGCGGTGATTGTTATGGGCGCCGCCGTTGGGACAACCCCAGGACGGTTCACACTGATCGCAGTGTTGGCGTGGGAGTTGAAGTGTTTCCTGAATCTATATTTGCCTGTATGGAGAAAAAGTCGAGTTTAGTTGCAACCCACTTGTATATATTATGACATTGTASGATTTGTAACCAACTTTATTTGGTTTGTCAGAGTTTACTAATCTATCCATTATTTTTGTAGTATCTTTATGATTTACCATATGTGCGGTTGATTTCGGTTTTTGTTATTATATGATGTTTCAATTTATGCCTGTCGGTATTATTGTACGGATTGTTCATTACGCGCATTTTCGGTATTATCTGCGGTTGGTGGTGAGCGTTCCGTTTTGAGTAGGGAGATCGACTACTCGGATATGACCGTCGCAGCCGTGATGTAGCTTCTCTATGTGACCAAGCCGCCATTCTGTAGGGGGGAGACAATCGTCATGAATTAGGACAAAAGGTCCTTAATATATTCCTCCTTCCATCGGCGGCTGCAATCATGATGGATAATTTTAATTCTTTCCCATCTATTTAGAAAGAAAGCGACTCCACGCTTGGCTCAGGTATGGCCAGAATGGGTGCTCCTTTGAGAAAGTGCCCTGGTGTAAGAGCTGYCAGATCTGAGGSATCTTGCGAGAGCGTCGTCAATGGCYGTGAATTGAGCTTCAATACAAATTAATAATGTTGTAAATTCTTCAAAATTAAATTTGTAATTTACACCTTCCCTTTTAAAGTGGGACTTAAAGCTTTTTACCGCTGATTCCCATAAACCACCCATATGAGGAGCGCTTGGAGGGATGAACTGCCAGTTAATGTCATGGGGAGCGTACTTTTGTACAATCTCAGGTGAAACTTGTTTGATAAAGTACATAGACCGAGCTCGAGGTGTACTGCTTTTGTCGTAAAACAGGCAAAGACAGCCACGTAGCCCTTCATTAGTGTGGGACCCCTTAGCATAGACGCCTTTATTTGAAAAGGCCTAGAAAAATCGACACCTGGGATAGTGAAGAGCAGAGCAAAGTGGCAGCGTTCCGGTGGAAGTGCTGCCATAATCTGCATTCGCATCTTTTGCTTATGCATAGTGCAGATCATGCACAAAAAAATGCATTTTTTATTTTTGGCTTGAGTGTTGGAATGTAAAACTCCTGGCGGATTACTTGTTGCATGAGGCGGTGTTCTGCGTGTAATAACAGTACGTGGACATAATTGATATGTAATGTGGCAAGTTACGATCTCTCTGGTATAACAATGGGATGACGTTCGTTATACGTTAGGCTTGAATGGWCAAGCCGACCATTYGCACATAGTAGACCCTTCGTATCTATGAATGGATTTAGTACTAGGAGTGAGCTCTTTTAATCGGTTTCGAATCTCTTGTGGATATAATATGTAAAAATACAATATCGATCTTCTGGGATTGTGATTGATATGAGGGGGAGTTCTTCTAACTCCCAACATTTCTTCAGTTGTGTATTGAGGTAATCGTTTGAGAATAAGCGTAGGAAAGGTAATCGTTTGAGATTTCCTCAACATGAAATGTGATTTTTGTGACTGGTTCCGCAACTAGTCATTTAKGACCCATCCCAAAACGATATTTTGCACCAGAAGTGTTTTTGTAATTTTCGCAATATCTTCGAGAATAATTTGTGGTATGACATCGCTGCCTAATAGAATGTGTATTTGAGAGGGAGGGAGGTATGAAACCTCTTTTTCCAATGCTTGCTATTTATATGATATGCTTGCTATTTATATGATAGCTTCTGCCTGAAAGCGCTTGTCCGCTTGGGGGGAACTAAGGGTAATGGAGCAGATTTTGTTTGAGTTTTGAACTACTCTTCCGCCCATTCCCGTAGTTTCAAATTTTGCTTGCTTTGTTGGCAGATTTAGCCTATTTTGTGCCCTAGAAGCTATGAAAGATCGTTGTGATCCTTGGTCTATTAGGGCTCTGAGCTTAAACAGTTCTCCTCGATGCTCGACGGAGACGACTGCTGTGGGTAGTAGTACCCTACTTTGATTTTCGCTGTGTAGCGTTTGAGTTTTTAATGCCTTTGAGCAGCAAGATGCTTCTTCTGATATTTGCGGGGTAGGCTGGAAAAATTATTTATATGAAGCATCGAATGGTGTCTTTTATGACAATAGACGCAGTTAAATTTGCTTTCGCACTTTTTGAGTGTATGCGCATGTGACAGACAGTTTGTACAAAGTCTTTTAGTTTTCAAGAAATTGTTGCGGTCGATAATATTAAATTTTTTAAATTTCTCGCAAGATTTGAGCTTATGCCCTCCTGTACATATTTCGCATGATCCATAGTTATTCTGTTCAGATGAGAATGATTACGTTTTGAAGAAGCTTCTATTCAGATTGTTGTTCCTATTGGCTTGGGGCTTGTGGAAGCTTCTATTGAAGTCTTGCTGAATACCGTTTGGTTTACTTTTGTTTGTTTTTTTGTCTACCCTTTCTGCGATTTCATACTGGCTAGTGAGAAAATCTCTCATTTGTTGCCACGTTGGGCACTTTTGCGCGATGAGGGCGATTTCTCCCACAATAATAATGACTTTTCTGGTAACGCTGCTGTGGATATATTTACCAGTATAGGGTCCCAGTTGTTTGTGGGAATGTTTTGTGTCGATAAAATTGACAAACAATTGAAAACAGTGGATTGAAGTGTGATAAACTCTTCACTGGTTTCGTT
>NW_017535504.1:0-6200 GCF_001853355.1 Bactrocera latifrons
TACTGAGCATCTTTCTCTTTGACACCATGTCTGATATCCCACGTGATCTGTCAAATACTAATGCATGAAAATCCTAACCTCAAAAAAATCACCCGATAGTACTTCTATAATGATTTAGAGCTGTTTCCGCTGTGATTCACTTAGCAACTGGGTGTGGCATATATTGTGTGTAGTATTGCAGAAAAAAACTAAACGTGGTATGGATTGGGGCACAGTTTATTATCTTTGGCATTAAATTATTTCTATTTAAACTCAAAAAGGACTAAGAAATGTCAAGTTTGAACATCTTTTTAAACAACATAAAGTAACACTTTTTGATAAAAAAAAAACCTATTTTTTTATGTAAAATTTTTTTTTAGAATTTTACACTACTTTTGGAGTTTTTTTAGTTAACAAATATGAATCTCTTTGAATTTTTTGTTTCAAATAGAAATTGTATGTCACAAGGACTAAGAAATGTCAAGTTTGAACATCCTTTTAAACACATAAAGTAAAAATTTTTGGTCAGAAACCTATTTTTTTTATTTAAAAAAATTTTAGAATTTTACCACCTAAGAAAACCACCCCAATGAAAACGCAACAACAGCCTCGAATGAGAGACCCCACTTTTGATGACGACCATGGCAAACGAAATAAGGACTACGAATTGAGGGCACGCACAGGGAATGTCCGGTGCCTTAATTGGGAAAGTGCCGCTGCCCAGCTGGTTGATGTCCTCGTCAAAGTAAACGCTGACATCACCGCCGTCCAAGAAATGCGATGGACGGGACAGGGACAGAGACGCGTCCTTGTGGCATTTACTATTGTGGCCATATAAAGGAGCGCAAGTTTGGTGTCGGATTCGTGGTGGGAGAGAGACTCTGTCGCCGAGTACTATCATTCACCCCGGTGAATGAACGTCGAGCCACAATCCGCATCTAAGCGAGGTTCTTCAACATATCGCTGATTTGCGCCGACGCCCCGACGGAAGAGTAGGACGATGTGACTAAAGATGCCTTTTATGAGTGCTCGGAACGCACTTATGAAAGCTGCCCCCGCCGCGATGTCAAAATCGTGCTTGGCGACCTTAATTCTAGGGTGGGCAAAGAAGGTATCTTTGACACTACAGACGGTAAATTCAGCCTCCACGACGAAATATCCCCAAATGGGTTGAGGCTGATCGACTTCACCGGGGCCAAAAATATGGTTATCTGTTGTACTAGATTCCAGCATAACAAGATTCATCAAGCTACGTGGCTGCCTCCGGATAAAAAAACCACCAACCAGATCGATCATGTTGTGATAGACGGAAGACACGTCTCCAGTGTTTTAGATGTGCGTGCGCTCCGAGGTCGACTCGGACCACCTTGTTGCAGCCAAGATTCGCACCCGCCTCTGTGCAGCAAAAACCGCACGCCAACAAACACAAGGAAGGTTCGACGTCGAAAAGCCGCAATCACAACAGACAGCCGAACGATTTTCTACTCGGCTTGCACTCCTGCTCTCTGAGAGCACTCGTCAACAACTCGGTATAAGGGAACTGTGGGACGGCATTTCAAACTCTTTACGTATAGCTGCAACCGAAACCATTGGTTTTCGGAAAGTACAAAAGAACAGCTGATACGACGTGGAGTGCCGCGTCGCAGCGGAGAGAAAACAGGCTGCTTACCTCGCAACGTTAGATCGAATACAATACGTGCGGGATGGGATATATACCGAGAGTTGAAGAGGGAAGCGAGACGCATTTGCAGACAGAAAAAAAAGAGGCCGAAACGCGTTAGTACGAAGAGCTTGATAAGCTGGCCGACAGGGGTAATGCTCGAAAATTCTACAAAAAAATGCGGCGGCCTACAGAAGGTTTCAATACCGGAGCATACTCTTGTAGAACCCCCTAAGGTGATCTAGTCACCGATGCCCAGAGCATACTTAAATTATGAAGGGAACACTTCTCCAGCCTGCTGAATGGCAGCGAACGCACAACGCCAGGAGAAGACGAACCCGATTCCCCAATCGATGACGATGGAGCAAACGTTCCATTCCCGACCAGGAAGAAGTTGGAATAGCAATAAAGGAGCTGCCTTTATGCCACGATGTCTGAATTTGGTATCCCCTTAAAACTAATACGGCTATGTAAACTGACGTTGAGCAACACGAAAAGCTCCGTCAGAATCGGGAAGGACCTCTTCGAGCCGTTCGATACCAAACGAGGTTTCAGACAGGGCGACTCCCTATCGTGCGATTTCTTCAACCTGCTTCTGGAGAAAACAATTAGAGCTGATTTAATTGTGAATAGAGAATGCTATTGATATCATCGCCCTCAACACCGGCGCCGTTAGTTCTGCTTCCTCCGGACTGGACAAGGAAGCAAAGCAAATGGGTCTGGCAGTGAACGAGGGCAAGACGAAATATATCCTGTCATCAAACAAAYAGTCGTCGCACTCACGTCACTGTTGACAGTCATAACATTGAAGTTGTAGATAATTTTGTCTATTTAAGAACCAGCGTAAATACCACCAACAATGTCAACCTGGAAACTCAACGCAGGATAACTCTTGCCAACAGGGTCTGCTACGGATTGAGTAGGCAATTGAGAAGTAAAATCCTTTCTCGACGAACAAAAAACCAAGCTCTATAAGTCACTCATAATTCCCGTCCTGCTATATGGTGCAGAGGCTCGGACGATGTCAACAACGGATGAGTCGACTTTGCGAGTTTTCGAGAGAAAAGTTCTGCGGAAGATTTATGGTACTTCGCGCGTTGGCCACGGCGTATATCGCATTCGATGGAACGATGAGCTGTACGAGATATACGACGACATTGACATAGTTCAGCTCCAGCTCTGAAAGTCTTCGACGCAGTACCCSCCGGGGGAAGCAGAGGAAGAGGAAGACCTCCACCCCGTTGGAAGGACCAAGTGGAGAAGGACCTGGCTTCACTTGGAATATCTAATTGGCGCCACGTGGCGAAAAGAAGAAACGACTGGCGCGCAGTTGTTTATCGGCTATAATCGCGTAAGCGGCGACTACGCCAATCAAGCAAACCAATAATAAAGTTGCCGTATTCTTGTCAAGGCCACCGACTAATTCTCAAATTAATTCAATTTCTGCTAGTCAAGATAGTGCATCACAAAATTTACAAAATTTAATACGTTTACCTCAGCTCCGGTAAACGCTTTTAAGAACCAATTTATTCATTCATTCGGATAAAAAGAGTTTATTGAAAAAAAAAATATTTCAAGTGTTTAACACGTTTAACCTAAACCCTTCAGTTACGCATTGCATCAAAGGAAACGACAAAGAGAATAAATTGCAACTATTGGAGAATTTATATATTCCACGGATGACACCAAAAATTAAAAATAAAATCTGAAAAGAGAGTAAAAAGGATCGATATCCAAACGAGATAGTTATTCAAGAAACTCTTAAACCAAAATTTGCTAGACAAATAATTCATTTAGATTTTTTTTATTGCCGACTAGCTGACCCCGCAGCCGTTGGCCTGCGTGAAATTATATGCTTTGAAATGAAAAGAAAGTTGAATCATTCCATTTTATTTTTTTTTTTTCAATGTAACGCAGCTCGATAAACAAAATTTTTTTGTTTCTGCTCCGGTGTACAACAAGGGTGGTTTTCCAACTCTGGCCGTGTGAAAAACATAGCATTTCCAAATGTATGCCATACACTATGCGACTATCCTTGGGGGTTACTCTGTAAGGCGTTGCGCAAGTGAAAACGCTCGTTAATGAGAAAAAGCAACTCTGTAAGGCGACAAGCGCATTGAAAATCGCATTTTGCGCATTTATTTTTACCACTTCGCAATGGCAGCACTCTGTATTTCGTAAACGACTGTCAAATCTGTGCGTTTAACGAATTTTTGATTCGGTATCAAACTGGCAAACGCAACGGACAAAAAATGTAAGTTTATAAGGTTTGTTTTAAAATGGAAAATGGTAAGAAAGATTAATTATAAATGATTTTTGATTCACATATTACTAAATTATTTAAAGGTTTGGTCGGATTATAAAACCATTTGAAAGCAAAAATGCGGCGGAACATACTAAGTATCTCTGGAACTGGTGGTGGTCATTGCTCTTTAACACCGTTGGAGGAGCAGTTTAGTGAGCTTCTGGAAATGGAAACATCCGTCAGTGGAATAAACGGCACCTTAGAATTTGGTGCAGCACAGCCAACGCAACCAAGTGGGTCAGATATCACAACCGACGAATTCCGACAGAATGAACCAACGCCAGTGGATGAAATGCAACATTGTTCACGTCAAAGAGTCGCTCCGCAAAAGAAAGAGAGTCTTTTAAATAAGCAGGTGGATAACCAAATCGCTTATCACAAAGGTTCATTAAAAGTGTTGTCTGAAATTAATGAAAACCTAAAGGTGATTTCAAAATGTATGAAAACAAATAAAATAGGTGAAAGAAAATATAAATTGGCTGTTGAAAAATTCGAACACAAAAAAAGGATTGATTTGGACAAAACAAAACTAAAATTTGCAACATTAAAACTAAAAATGCAAATGCTAGAAATTGAAGCCCGACCAATAAAAATGTTGTACTTTAGTTATTGACATTGAAGTCTGTTACTTATTTTTTAACACTTACTGATAATTATTTATGTTGTAATATATTTGCCACTACTGTATTAAAAAGAGCTACATATAATATTTGTTATAACTATACTTGAAACTGAAGCCAACTCGCTCAGTTATATTCATGAATTTCTTGTGTACCATTATTCATTCGCAAATAAATGTTCTGAAAGATAAGACGTGTTGCTCTGCTGGTATTGTATTCAGTTCCTTTAAACCGGCTGCGAAATTAGGCTAAAATTACTTTTCTACAGGTTATTGGCCCAGGCCACACCGAAAGAGGTACTGCAGTGGTTAAGTGAAAAATCAAAAAAAAAAATAAATAAATAAATAAAACTATTAAGTGGTTGCGAATATAAAAATGCCTAAGTATAATGAGTGGTGATGGTTTATACGCCATCGAAAAGCTCGATGATGCCAACTATGTGTCGTGGTCAATCCACATGAAGAGTGTTCTGGTTCACTCAGAGTTGTGGACAGTAGTTAGCGGAAAGCTAACAAAAAGTGAAAATTCATCGGTGGAAGAAGTGTCGGCATTTGATTCAAAAGACGAAAAGGCGTTGGCGAGCATATTATTGTGCATCAAATCATCACAAGTTAGCCACGTGAGACATTGTGTGACAGCAGCATGGAATAAATTGAAGGAGATTCATCAACCTAGTGGCCTTGCAAGAAAAGTGACACTATTTCGATAGTTGTTGTCATTAAAATTTGCAGGAAGTGATATAATTTCAAATCATATAACTGAGTTTTTCAAAGTTCAGGAGAGGTTGTCTGAAATAGGTGCCAACCTTCCAGATGAAGTGGCAGCCATAATTTTGTTGGCAAGCTTACCAAAATCTTTTGAAAATTTTGTAGTGGCCATTGAATCACGTGATACATTGCCTACATTGAATGCACTTAAGCTAAAATTGCTTGAAGAGGGCGCAAGACGTAACGGCAAAAAATCTGTTAGTTCCGAATCACACCATGCGTTAGTTGCGAGAGCGAAGTTCCAAAGAAATCCTAACGGGAGCATCAAAGTCGGCAGCGACGGCAGCAGTAGCGCAGAAGTTCAGTCGTCAAGAAATAGCGAACAAAAAAGACAACGGGGAAGATGTTACAATTGCGGATGATTTGGGTATTTYGCTGCACACTGTAGAGAACCGCGAAAAGAGCAACGAATAGAACAGCAAGTGAAGAATAAATCGTTAGCTATTCTCGCTTCTGCTTCTCCTTCAAAATACGTCGTGACGTTTGGTGTATAGACAGTGGGGCAACAGCACATCTCTGTTTTGAACGTACGTTATTTGTGTCATACAAAGAGAGAACTGAGAAAATAGAACTCGCTAGTGAAAAATACGTAGAAGCAGAAGGAGTTGGTGAAGTGCAGATTGAAAGTGGTAAATTTTTGTTAAAGTTAAAAAACGTTTTATATGTGSCTCAGCTGCGATTCAATATTATTTCCGTAAGCAAAGCTTGCGAACGTGGATATAGTGTTATATTCGAAGAAAAACAAACTTTGGTGAAAGATAGAAACAGAGAATATAATAATAAGAGCGCAAGAAAAGGTGGTTTGTTTGTAGTGAATTTAAAAACGAACAGGTGTATGCTCACAAATAGCAGAAACAGTGAAGCAAGTG
>NW_017535505.1:0-2229 GCF_001853355.1 Bactrocera latifrons
CCAACATTTGAAGGACGATTATTTGACTAAAAGGCACAATTTAACCATTAACCACTCCCCGTATTCATCGGATATGGCACTGTTCGACTCTTTCCTTTTCGGAAAAAGCATTTCCCCATGCAGACGTAGAGGCCAATCAAAAGGCTTGCACCGGCATACTGGCGGCCATATCGGCCAACTAATACATTTGTTCGACATGCTTTTGGACTGTGCAGAAAGCTGTATTGAAACAGAAGGAGACTATTTTAAATAAAATAAATTGATTTTGCTGAAAAAGTCCTGGCTATTTTGGAACCTACCTTGTATATAGAAAAAATAATAAAATAAATAATAATAATACATATATGAATCAAATTAATATACACATTCTTCGATATATGTACTTATTGAACATACGTACATTTATATAAACTCATCTTTTTTTGAACATGCCAATGGACCAGAGATAATGAGATCCCCAACGTCAAAACCTACCGAACTTTGACAGTTGACTGGATTGAGTAGGTTTTGACGTTTTCCTATTGGAATGACTGGAACGGCCAGATTGAAATTATACCAAAAATATATGTGAACGGAGAAATGTCATGGTATGGGGTTGTATGTCAGCGGCGGGTGTTGGAAATCTCGTATTCATTGAAGAAATGATGGATAAAAAAGTTTATTTGAATATACTAAAGAATAACTTAAAAGAAAGCGCGCAAAAGCTAAACCTTGGTGATCACTTTTATTTCCAACAGGACAATGACCCCAAACATACTGCTCATATATTCTTCCGACTCCTCCACAGTCTCCAGACCTAAATGCCATAGAACGTTTGTGGGATGAACTCGGTAGGCATGTGAGTAAGCAAAATATTACCAGCAAATCCCAACTAATGGAATTTCTTCAACAAGAATGGGAAAATATAGCGCCCAGTGTGTCAAAAAAATTAGTTCAGTCTATGCAAAATAGACTTAAAGATGTATTGAAACAAAAGGCTATGCCCACCAAATATAAATTTTTTTATTATATTATAAGTTTTCTTGTTAAACAAAAGTGTGTGAATAAATAATAATAATAATAAATTATTATTACTCTTAAATACCAGAGATATGATTAAAAACTTCTTTTAGAACAAAACTATAACCCAGTTTTTATTATTTAAAAGATACAACCGATTTACCACATTTTTTGTTGTACGTATGCGCAGTTATCGAGGATATGAGGCATTGTGAGATCTTCCAAACCACATAAATTGCATATGGGTTTGCTTCTACCATTCAAAAGGGGACCATATGTTGCAAATGTATGTCCAATCCTAATGCGCGTGAATGTTTTTATAATTTTAGAGGTGATAGTATAACATAAAAATAAAACAATGAGTTTTACTTTGCAGCACTATGTGCTTATGTTGAGCTTTATTACAAAACTGAAAACTTAATTCTATTGTTGGTTGTTATGAAGCTAAGCCCGAGCCATATACATTCACAATTGTAAGTTGACTCCTAACTATGCAGACATTGCTGTCAGCAAATTTATGTTGTGTTAACTACTCCCTCCGAAATTCCAATCATCCCCGATTGGTCTTTAAAAATATGGTATGTCGTTAAGACTTTTATGCCTTGAAACTTTCCTTGTAGGCATATGAATCGCCTCCGTGTTTTGAATAGTGATTTTGGCCATTTTTCGTGTCCGAATTTTAAGAGCTATGATTATGAGAGTGTACAGCTGCTGGCGTATGCCGATGATATTGATATCATTGGCCTCAACACCCGCGCCGTTAGTTCTGCTTTCTCACAACGGGACAAGGAAGCAACACAAATGGGTCTGGCAGTGAACGARGGCAAGACGAAATATCTCCTGTCATCAAACAAACAGTGGTCGCACTCGCGACTTGGCACTCACGTCACTGTTGACAGTCATAGCTTTGAAGTTGTACATAATTTCGTCTATCTTTGAACCAGCGTAAACACCAAACAATGTCAGCCTAGAAATCCAACGCAGGATAACTCATGCCAAGTAGTTAATTGAGAAGGCTTGGACGATGTCAACAACGGTTGAGTCGACGTTGCGAGTTGTCGAGAGAAAAGTTCTGCCAAAGATTTATGGTCCTTTGGGCGTTTGCCACGGCGAATATCGCATTCGATGGAATGATGAGCTGTACGAGATATACGACGACATTGACATAGTTCAGCGAATTAAAAGACAGCGGCTACGCTGGCTAGGTCATGTTGTCCGGATGGACGAAAA
>NW_017535505.1:2284-5845 GCF_001853355.1 Bactrocera latifrons
GTACCCGCCGGGGGAAGCAGAGGAAGAGGAAGGCCTCCACTCCGCTAGAAGGACCTGGCTATGCTTGGAATATCTAATCGGCGCCACGTAGCGAAAAGAAGAAACGMCTGGCGCGCGGTTGTTAACTCGGCTATAATCGCGTAAGCGGTGACTACGCCAATCAAGAAGTAGAAGAATTATGATTATAACAAGCACCAAAATACCGAAATGAGTTAGCATACTAGACTTGACTAGTAAATTTAGAGAGCTAATTTTTTTTATATTTTTAATATTAAGATCTCTCATAAACTTTAGAGATAGTACTTCTTCGTACTCGGATCGAGAATTTGAATTATGGATTAATGCTAGCAATGGTCTCAGGCTGTGAGCTTCTAAGGCAGTAAAGTTTAAATAGTTAATTTTTATTGTTTCATTAAAATTTTTTACTAAAAATTATCTATTTAAATGTCTCGTTACATTATTACTTATAGTTAAATTTCCTTGAAAGTTATTTAGTAAAATTAATCCTGCTTTTAGTTCTTCAATGTTTTTTACGTGCTCAGGTTTGTTTCCTGTCAAATTTTTAATACAATTTTCGTTTTGTAAATCTTTAATTTGGTCTTGTTTGCATATTTTTGCATTATTTATTTGTTGACAATCATTTTCCACTAAATAGTAATTTTCGTTACATTTCAAAACGTTTTCAAATTTTTATTTCAAAATTGATCCATTTTTGCTTATTGGTTTTATTAAAATTCTTCCTGGTTTTTGGTACTTTTATTACATAAATTAGTAAATTTTGTTTCATAGCGATTTGAATATTTGCAAAGTTTAAACATTTTTCTAAAGAATCAAACGGAATTTTTTCTTCAATAAGTATGTCATTTATCTTGTGAGCTTGTTCATTCGATATTATGAAACTGTTTATTATGTGTGCTTTGGTAAGATGTATTGATCTGTTAATGTTTTCAATTTCTTCTTTTATTATATCAATTTTAAATGTATGCTGAAATATAAGTGAGGCTCGAAATTCATCGTTATTTTGTAGTGTTTTTAATATGCTGTTGCTTATTTGGGTAATATTTTTAATTCTTTCAAAAACGTTTCTATTAATTACTAGCAGTTGATTATTATTTTCTATGATTTCTTCGAATTTACTATTGATAGCTACAAGGTCATCATAGTCGGGATTTCCCGCAATCCATTTCCGTGCTGATCCTATAAAATTTAATGACCTCTTTGCTCTATATTTTGGTGTTATATTGTTGATAGTAATATTAATTATTTTAATTTCTTCTGCAATGAATAGGTGCAAGGGATGCCATTTTCGATGGTAACGATTTCGGATTGAGAGTAATCGAGTACTTCAACCGAAGCATAGCAAAGGATGTGAAGGGTTATGTAAAATTAGTGATCTAAAAGAAAATATGATTATATGATTTGTGGACTGTTTTGCCTGATTATGTTTTTACTGTGGAATGTCGGTTTTCCTTAACTATTTCTACTTTGTACCTCTTTGAAAGTTTTGTTCCTAATCTTTTATTCTGTTTAACAAAAATTTTGTCTCCTGTTCTATAGTCAATAGTTTCATTTCTATGTTTGTTATGATATTGCAGGTCCTTTTCCTGTTTCTCTTTTAATTTTTCTATAACTTTCTTCATAGTTTCTTCTCTATTAGTGGCATTTGGGGTAGGTCTACCCAAGAATATGTCAACGGGTTTTTTATCTGTAACAGAGAGGACAGAATGGTTGTCTTCATTTACAGACCATTCTATTAATTCGTCGAAATTTTTATCAGGGTGTTCCTGTTTTAAGTATCCCATAATTTCTGATATTGTTGAATGGAACTTGTCCGTTCACCTCACTTTAATAGGGTGGTGCAGTGAATATTTTCATATTGAATTCATTTTCTAACATGAATTTTATTGGCTGAGAATTAAATGTCTTTTCGTTATCGAAAACCATAGCCTTCGGAACTCCAAAGTAAAATATTTTTTATACTGTCTATACTTTTCCCGTCTATTTTCTTTATAATGGCTAATTTGGAAAATTTGTCAATAGAAGTCAGTACTTTATGTTTGTCTGTTGAGAAAATGTCTATGTGAATAATATGGCCTGGATAGGGTTAGGGTAAGTAAGCTACACTTCTAATTTTGCATTGTTTGGGGGACGATCATATTTATTTTCTTTACAAACTTTGCATAATTTTGTAATTTTTTTGATTTTTTTCGACATAGCGGGGAAATAATATCTTTCCAAAATCTTTATCTTATTTTCGTTTTTATTTCTGAGAGCGCGATTATGTTCCTCGATTACTATTTTATCTTGGGCCTCGGTATCAGTAATATCTTCAACTACTATTTGTGTGAAACGAATTTTGTAATTTGCGAAAGGTAGAGAGTAGATTGATTGGACTTTTAGCATAATGGGCTCTGTTGTTTTTATACCATTGATTACCGATGGATTAAGATATTTATATAAAAGCGATTTTACAGAGTACGGCTTCTAAAGCATAATTTGAAGCATCCGTGGTAAGCTCAAGAGCTTTTTCGACATCTGGATAGTGAATTATAACATCGTCTGGTGTCAAGCAAAAAAGTCTTTAAAAGCTTCTACTTGTTGTGCTGATAAATTTAAAAGTGTCTTTTTAGACTGATTTTTGGAAATTCTTCCCAGCTCTCATATCTTCTAACTTTTTTTGTGTAGTACGAGTTCCATTTTGGCCAACTATTATACAGAGTAATTCAATTTCCTTTTTGATAAATTCACATTTATCGAACTGTACCTTTAAATGTGCTTTTTCGAGAGTGTCAAATATAATTGTAAGATCTCTAAATTGATCTTCTTTACTTTTGCTAAAGAGAATTATGTCATCGACATAAACGTAGCACCGAACGCTGATGTGTTTTCGTAGCACATCATCCAAAGTGCGTTGGAAAATGGCAGGCGCATTTCTCAAGCCGAGTAAATTCGAATTTCCCATTGGCAATGGAGAAGACGGTCTTCTCAATATCTGTTTCGTTAAGAGCAATCTGATGGAATCCACTCTTAAGGTCAATTGTAAAAAAATATTTTTATTGATCCTAGATTAGTTTGAATAGTGGTAATATCTGGAATGGGATATTTATCTTCTATAGTATCCTCGTTCAATTTACGATAGGGTACCATATGGAATTTTTTCAATCCTGAGGCGTCTTTTTTTTTCGGTACGCCCCATACCCGAGAATTGTAGGGAGATTTCGAAGGTCGAATAATGTCATCTTTAAGTAATTCCTCAATTTGTTTTTTTTTTTTCTTTTTTTAAAGGCATATTTTAATATACTGGCCTATCGCTTTTAGTCCTAATTTCGGTACTCACATGATTTAGCCTTAATATAGTGTATGTGAAAAATTGCTGCCTAACTTTGCAAAAGGAAGTACCGCCCACTTTCACAATCRTTAAATAAAAATGCTTTATTTAAAATGTACAATAATTTTAATTTAAGGTTTATTTATCGCAAATATTAAATACAAAGTTATGCTTGAAATTGTACGGAGCGGAATGGATATATGTAGTTCCCAAACGGAGTGAAAGCAAGAGAT
>NW_017535506.1:0-6153 GCF_001853355.1 Bactrocera latifrons
GCTCATCATACGCTGCTGCACCGCACTACCAGACGCGAATCTGGGCGACCACCGGCTCCTCGCACCAGCGGTAATGTCAGGCGTTCTCAAAGAACTCCTGTGACGGCATACCGCCGGCGTGGACCCTCTCGAGCAGAATCCCGTCCTTGGCGCCAAAACCGGGCAACATCAGCACGGCGCCATCAACTTAGGCCGCAATCCCGCCGGTCAGCAGGACTCAGCAGCGTTGTAGCTACGCTACAGCAACTRCAGCGGCTTCTAGGCTAAATACTTGCCTAGGGGGGCCGGGATGGCTAAATGAGTAGCGACGTCGCCTCACCACACCGCATCAACCATTCAACTCATCACGCGAGAGAACACCACACATTAACACACATACACGCGCATGCATCCAAACGCGATGACATGCTACCTTCTAATTAGAATAAAAGGAAAAGTGAAAGGCTCTCGCACCACCTTTTTTTTTCGTTACGACGTCGACCAACGAACATCTCCGCATCGCAGCATCCCGGTTCCCTTCCGCAGTTACTCGCCTATACATTTAACGTTTTTTTCTAAAACCGGCTGTTTCCCACTTTCTATCATTTTATAAATCTATATATATAATATATTTAATGTTTTAAACTACTGTTTAAAACTACTTTTGTAACAACAATTTTTAAATGCATTTTGCATCAATTAAAACCTTTGTAACGATCATATTGAATCTAGTGCAGTTTTTGTTGAACCAAAAGTGTGAGTGGCCTTAGAAGGTGAGTTTTTGTACAATCTTTAAAACGCGAGTTGGCACAATCTACTATATTTAAGGACACGAAAAGCGTGCTGCGTTTTGCACAATTTTTTAAATGAGGAAAATGATTAAATTAATGAAAAGTGGATTGCAGCACAACAAATCGAAAACGAATCTCGGCARTTGCCAGAAGACGTCTCTAACATTTGTGGAAATGTCAACCCAAGAGCAGAGGAAATAAGACAAGCGTTCGYTTCGTATTTCGGTGAGTTATTACATTCAACTTTGAAATATTATTGAATCTCAACCGAGATTTCTCTTGTAGGAGAGAAAGACGCTTTTCGTCGGCTTTCTTCATCGCCTCAGTCGCCTTTAATAAGTCGTTCTTAATTTCCTCCATTATTGTTTTTGATTTTTTCTTTTTGGCAGAATCGATTGACGATGGCCGAGCGCATGCAACGTAGAAGGTCCATTGTTTGGGCTTGGGAGCGGCGACTCACCTTCTACATCGGCCTCAATGTAAGTTGGAACATGTTAACTGAAAATAGAAGAAACAAATAAAAGTGAAAGTAAAGAAACATTCCATAAACGTATTTTATTTTATTATGAATATTGGAACCTACTCCAATGCGCTTAAAACTTACCATCAATACTATCCTCCACAAGTTCGGCGGAACAAAAACTTTTAAAACCGCCTAGCACTTGGTGGACCGCCTCTTAATATTTCCACCGAATAGGGCAGCCACCCGATGGGCCAATTTTCTGCTTTTCTTGTCTAAAAATAAAAAAATATTTAATGTTATATGTTTACCTCATAATTTATTACTTACCTGTATTTGTTTGTAAAATTGTGCAATTTGATTTTTATTTCTGTGGACGTATATTCGTGTCCAGCCAAAAGCATTGTAGGAGACATTTCCTCATATATATGATTAATTTTTTAGCTCTGGCATTTTTAGTTGCCATCCCTCTATTAGGTCGACCTCGGCAGTCTCACTCAACATCACTCTTTTCTTTTTTAGAGTTTTTTCCATATTTTATTTATTTTTTTTGTAAACAACGTCGATTTTTGGTTTTATTTTTTTTATATTCTTTGTCTGTTAGTTTTAAATTCTGACAGTTTATAGTGTCAAAATCAGCTGCGATTAAACAAATTTGACCAACAGATGACGCAAAATCAGAGTCGCACAGACAGATTTAGCGTGGATCAGTTTCAAATCATTCTGCTGAAGTGATTTTGAACTGTCATTTTTGTATGGCGAAATCTTGATACATTTTTAAGATTAGTGGGATAATCCGTWCAACAGTCGAAATCGTGTGATTAAGTGTCGGTCTGAACATAGTATTGAATCATAAAATTGGAACAGTACCTGACCCATTACGCAGCAATAATGGCGAAGCCATGATTAGTTTTTTTTCGTTCTTTCATTGGAATAAAATTCCAGTCGATCTGTTATTTATCTTTCGAATGGAAATTTCCAAACACTTCTTCCAGATCCAAATAACTAAATAAACAATAGTAAAGGATTGTTCCATGAAATAAATTATGATTATGGCTGTGAATGAGCATATTCTGAACTTACCACAATTAAAACGAGACATAAATAAAATACTTAATTTTTCATGTACATCATATCATATCATCATATTGTTCTCATCTTTAAAAATACATATTAAAATAAAAATGTTTTCTTTTGAAAATATATTACAGTTTTATACATAACTAATATTTTTGGGACAACTTTTCCATTATTTTTTTAGAAAATAACACAATGCAACCATTTTCCGGTAAAAGTCGGCCATCTTGGATTCCTATAGAAACTCAACCCCGGACTCCCCTTGACATTTCAGCAGTGGCACCTCTCAGCTGTGGCTTTGTTTACATAACATCAGCTAATAGTAGCTCTATTCCTCCTCTACCGTGCTTTCCCTAATCCCTTGTACCATTTTCTTAAGCGTTTTTTGTATGAAGATTTTACATTTCTTGAGAGCTGGATACTAAGCTTATGGAAACCACAGTAGATGGAAACAATCCTATTTGGGCAAACATCATCATTAATTAATTTACTCAAACATTTATTTTGCCAAAATATGTTCGCACAGTTCACTGAAATTTCATTTCACACTAATTTCGTTAAGTAATTATAGCACTGGTCTTCTGGCATCTCGCCTTTTTCACTAACTGCTCGTTGACGGCACCCTGATTGTGCTTTGTTGCCAGCTCAGGGTGCCCTGCCAGCTGACAAGCGAGAGAGCAAGAAAAGAGATTCTAATCAAGTTATCTATGACATGCACGATACGGACGGTAGATGCGGTGGTGAGTTTTCATTTGCTTTGCGGGGCATCTCAACACGATAAAATCTATGTCTTGCTAAGTGTATTGCCGTGCCTATTGCCTGTGGAGGCTCCACTTTGCTTATTGCTGACAATATATGGAATACTAATTAGTTTGCTATATATTGTAAGCAATAAGCTGTCACTTCAGCAGTTTGACGACGCAGTTTCTATGAAAATTTCGAAGAGGCAACATATCCCCTTTGCACATATGCCGACAGCATTTTTATTTCGGTAATATGAAATTTAGAAGAGCGAGTATTAAGATGGTTGTGTTATGTTATAAAAATAAAGTACATTTTCAAAATAACATTATTCTTTAGTTTAATATAAATAAATATTTAGTTTAATAATTAATTTATGGAAAAATTATGCAAATTGGGTTGGGAATGACTGAAGTCTTAAATTTAATAAATTTATACAAGCATAAATCAAAATATCTTTGCTCATTTCAAATTTATTATTTTAATTGGTATATTTATGTCACAATTATTATATAGTAGTCCAAAAATATGAATTCTTATTCCTTCTTATCCCAGAAATACGTTTGTGGAAAAAAGGATCTTTCTCCTTTGTTATTATCTTATTTTTCCCAGAAATATATTTGTAAAAAAAAGGATCGCATTTTCCTCATAAAAACCACATCAGCTATCTACCCGACGGCATTTCGCAATTTCAAGAGTTGAAAGCATGCGCTACATCAGCTCGAACCTACCTACCCTACGCCTTTGCGCAAATGATTATGTCAAGATAACAAATGCCCACATACAGATTTGGCAATGGCAATAGCAATAGATTTGAAAGTTAGTAAAACATAGATTTTATCCTGTCGAGATGCCCCGTTATATTTGCCAAGGACAGTAGCGTTGACAGTAGAATTGAAGGTAGAGAGATGAAAAAGAGTAGTGATGCCACTAATATGTAAAATGTAAAATTATTCAAAGCTCTAACAATCCTGACGTTATTTTACAAATAAAAGCATAAAATAGCTGTATTATATCATTTGTAATAACAATTAACAATTTAAAACAAATATATTTACCTATTTACTTATTTTTTGCATAAAAAATTTCACTTTGAACAAAATATTAAAATTTCATTGAAGTGCCACAACGAAATTGTGTTCATGCAAAAAGGAGAGGTGTGTTGTCTTGTGTAAATGCCGGCCATTGTTATGTCGCTGCCTTCTTACGAATGTTCATGTAGTAAGATTCACAACGTCATTTTCAGTTCACTGTCGTGCTGCTGCAGTCTGTCGCGAGCATTGTGTTCAGCACATAACAACCCTATTTTGAGAATACGTCACAACTGATTTGTGAGGTTTATTTTGTGTTCTATAAATTACAGCAAATTATTTACATATTTACAAAGAAAATCTTATCCGAATTATTTAAACAGAAATATATATACAGTGTGTAAGCATTATCATCTCGTGTTCTCCCAATTTTTATTTTAAATATAAACAAATCACTGAGATTTGAAGAATAACTATTTATTTTATGAAAACATACAAAACGTTAGAAATTAGTTGACCCATTGACATTTTATACGAAAGAAAAGTAAACATATTTAACATTTAGTGCGACAAAACATATTAGAATAATGATTGTTATTTAATATTTTATAGCATAACCTTTATTTTTAATGACTTTATTGCATCTATTTGGCATTGAAATTATAAGGCTGTTAATAACTTCTTGGGAAAAGCTTAAAAAGGCTTATTTTGCAGCTTTGAACAATTTGCTTTATCTCCACTCATTACTTCTCTATCTATCCTTCTATTTATTGTTTGTCACAAATTTTAGGACACAAATATTTAGACCTACGACCCAATTTGGATATGAATCGATCCATAATGCCATTCTCCTCCCTAGATGTGCGGGAAAACCGTAAGGCCTTGCTTTGGGGCTCGTCACGAACCAAAACGATAGTAAATTGGAGAGTTCCGGATGGAGGTTGAACTTGTGTGGGGAGGACGAGTCCTACGAATTCATTTGGAAGAAGGGCTTCAATCTGAGCAATCGATTCAGCACGGTAGTGATAAGGTCCTACAAGCCGAAGGCTACCGAAAAGAAATGTACGGACGAGAGGATGCATACAGACGAAAAGGCTACTCGTCTCAGCACCAATATGACAGAGCAGGTTGCAACTGCAGAGGCCACAGAGGAGGTCCTAGCAGGGGGGTTGCTACCCTCTACGAAAGAGCTAATAGAGGGACTTCAGGACCTATATCGTGATGGGAGGGACGTGGCAGATGAGGACCAGTTCCTCATTGAACCGATCCTATAGTTTTTGCAGGTTTAGATGTAAACCTGCATCACTGTAACCGTAAGGATGTTCTCGTTGGGTAATCTAGGTATCCTGTTAATACAGGAGTCTTTGGTAAACAAAGGAGAGACCAGGGGCCTCAACTTGGATTGCAACAAGGTAATCTGGGATCTTTCCAGTACTTCTGCCAAAAGGAGAGCAGGTTATTTCGGCTTTAACGTTAGTGGTATAAGTTAGTTTCTCATTGGGTTCTGCAAATAGATTTCTCTAAAGACGCTATGAAAATTTGTAAAATGATCTCTTTTATCGGGCTACTTATTCCATTTATATCGGTGACAGTTATGGCACCTAAAAAATTTAAATTTTTACTGTCATTGGTCTATTGGATTGATTTTTGAATGTATTTCGTTGTCCTCTATTTGCGCTTGATTGGTACGGTATGCTTGATTCTTTAACTTTAACCATAACTGCATTACGTAACTCTGTAGGTTCCTTCATGCCGAAAAGACGTGAAAGATCTCCACGTAATCCGCGAATGAAGGTATCGAGGGCCTGTACAACTTGGTCATTAACTGTACCGCTTCACTGTCGAATACCATACAGCTTATCTTATTAAGTATCAAAGAAAGATGCTTATAAACAACCTGATGGAATTCTTCTACAGATTGGTTAGTGCTTTGTGCTGTTGTGGTCATTTCGTATTTGAATGTACCTAAACCCCTTTTGGGATGGAGGAAAAGGTGTTTAATGCAAAAATACTGTGGATGGCGTAGCCGGTGTTGGACCGGCCAGGGTTATTTTTTTAAAGCGCGGCCGAAGGC